>NC_041227.1:46156925-46173473 GCF_002837175.3 Physeter macrocephalus | reverse complement strand
TGTGTCCCCTGCATCGGCAGGCGGACTCTCAACCACTGCGCCACCAGGGAAGCCCATAGAACGTATCTCTTAAGTGGAGGCAGCTTAGAGGTTGAGATCACAATCTCTATTTGGACTGTCCGGGTTTGACCCATCACTGTGACCAACTGTACTTTCCAAAGATGACCACAAAAATCTCTCCCATCCCAATGCTCTTCTGCAGTGTGGACTTGACCCCTGCTCCCGTCAAGAGGTGGAGTCCGTTTCTCCACCCCTTCCATCTGACGAGTCTATTGTGCGTTCTCCCATAGAATGTGGTGGAAAAGACACTGTACCATCTCCAGGCAAAGCCCTAAACTGGGCTGGCAGTTTCCCATTCCTACCTCTTGGAATGTTCTTTCTTGGGATGCTCCTTTCTGAAGCCAGCTACCCGGCTGTGAGGAAGCCCACCACACAGAGAGACCACTTGGCCGACAGCCCCCAATGAGCTTCCAGACGGCCAGAGTGAGAAGTCACCATGGACGTCCAGCCCAGTCAAGCTTTCAGAGGCCTCATGCCCCACCAACATCTGACTGCAACCACAGTGGACCCCAAGTAAAGACCACCCAGCGAGCCCAGTCAACGCACAGAACCACGAGTGACAATAAATTGTTGTCTTAAGCCATTGAGTCCTGGGGTGGCTTATTATATACCAATAGATACTCAAATGAGCCACTTATTAACTGTGTAACCTGAAGCAAATGACAGGCCTTAGTTGAGGGTCCAGCCAGAAGCAGACCCTGCAACAAAGACCTGGTGCATGTAGTTTATCTGGATTCCAGGAAAGCCAGGTAGGAGAGTGGGGAGGTGAGACAGGGAAGAGAAGGCAGCCAATAAAAGGAGAGCGTTTATGAGCGGGTTACCACAGTGACCAGTCCCTCCAGGGACCTACAATTGTCTCATCAATAAAATGGTGCAGCCATTGTGGACAACACTATGAAGTTTCCTCAAAAACTTAAAATTACTGTGTGACCCAGAAATCCCACTCCTCAGTATATATCCAAAATAATTGAAAACAGGATCTCAAAGAGATATTTGCACACCCATGTTCATAGCAGCATTATTCACAATAACCAAGAGGTGGAAGCAACCCAAGTGTCCATCAGTGGATGAATGGATAAACCAGATGTCGTATATACCTACAGTGGAATATTTTTCAGCCTAAAAAATAAGGAAATTCTGTCATATGCTGCAGCATGGATGCACCTTGAGGACTTCACGCTAAATGAAATAAGCCAGTCACAGAAGGACCAACGCTGCATGATTCTACTTATGTACAATATTTAAAGTAGTCCAATTCATAGAAACAGAAAGTAGAATAGTGGTTACCAGGGGCTGGGGGAGGGGAACAGGAGCTGTTCAATGGGTATAGGGTTTCAGTTTTGCAAGATGAAAAGTTCTAGAAATCTGTTGCACAACAAGGTGCATGCAGGTAACACTGGAAACTTAAAAATGGTTAAGATGGTAAATCTTACATAATGTGTTTTTTTACCACAATTAAAAAAAATTGTCTCAGCAAGGAGCAAACAAGGTGGGGTATTCACCATCAACTCCCTTGTTGAGGGTCACTCTTGGGGTGTTAACTCCCCCCCCGCCCACGCTAAGGACCAGAGAACACCCTGTACAGAGATGCAGGAAGCCATCAGCACATATGGGACTCTCGGGGGTGACCTCTGGGTGAGCAAGGACCTGGGAGGGGCACTTATGGGGTCTGACACATCACCTACATTTGAATCCCAGTTTCCTTGTCTGTAAAACAGGAATAAGCAATACCCACCTGGACAGAGGTTGTGAAGGCTATTTTGGGTGACAAAAGCTCCCTGCCTGCTCCCCCCCGCCCCCGGGGCCTCCCCAGTCTGAATTTAAGTGCACACAGCTCAGTCCCGAGTTACGACCACCCCCACCATCACACACCCTGCCTCCCCGCTTTTATTTTTACAAATCAGTGAAATATTTGCCCAGCCCCAAACTTTTGGAACCAGCCTCTGAGGTTTGCAAAGACCGAGGCAGTAGCTCTGGGTCCCAAATGCACACTCCACCTCCTCCTGGACTCCGCCCCCCCTTCCAGCTCACAGATGTCCCCGCTGAGAGAGGTGAACACACAGGCAGCCTCTCTCACCAACCTCCACCAGCGTGACATCGCCTCCTCCGGCAGACAGACGTCGCTCTTCTTTATCTCACTCGTTTCAGGCTCCAAGCACGGCTTTAGACACCCTTTCTGGAGGCTGGGAGAAAATGTGCTAAAATACCAGCAGTGGTCCAGCTGGTTGTAGGACTGAGGGAGTAGCTCTTTCTTCTCTATGCTTCCTGGATTTTCCACAATAAACACATTCTATTTTTTTATTGACAGAAAAACCAATTGTGTTTTTTAAGCAAGCCACCTAAAAGCCCTGGTTGCCTCCTCATTTTTCATAGCCTCAGCTCATTCTGAACGTCAGTTTTTCAGCCATTATCCTATTTCCTGCCTCTCTGGTTTGAGTCCTCTGCCTTTGGACCTTTGCTCCGTCCTTTGAACATCTGAGCTAATCACAGATGCTTGTGCAAACCACACCAGCCTCCCTCTATGTGTCTTGGTTTTCCTTCTCACTGGGAATATTTATAACCCAAATTTGCTTTACAATCTCCCAAACCAAGAAATTACTCTCACGTTCTCCTGATACGATGCACTAAGAACGTGCCATCCCATCCCTAATATAGGAGGAAACATCAGACAGACCCAAACTGAGGAATAGTCTATAACATAACCGGTTCTCACTCTTCAAAACCGTCAGTGTTGACAATGGCTCCTTTCCTCCTCCCCAGCTGGAAGCACAAGGGGAGTTTTCCTCCAATATTCACTTGTGAGAGCAGATTGGGCTTCTGGAGGTAATTCACAAACAGGTGAGGACCCCTCTCGCACTGGGCCCCCTCTGGAGTTTCAACTCTCAGCCTGGTCTACACTGAGCCCCCGGCAATTCGTCAATTTCCCTTCCGGTTCCCTTCCCCAGCCCTGGTTCCTGTGCAGCTTTCTGCTCCTGGAGCTGTGATTCTCTGCACTTACCTGTCGGTGCCTGCGATGCGGGGGCAGCAGTTTGCCCGGTGGCCTCACTTCTTTCACAAATCTAACAAGAGTTGTTGATTTAAAAAAAAACAGGACTTCCCTGGTGGCGCAGTGGTTAAGAATCTGCCTGCCAATGCAGGGGACATGGCTTCGAGCTCTGGTCTGGGAAGACTCCCACATGTCATGGAGTAACTAAGCCTGTGCACCACAACTACTGAGCCTGCACTGTAGAGCCCACGAGCCACAACTACTGAGCCCACGTGCCACAACTACTGAAGCCCGAGCACCTAGAGCCCATGCTCCGCAACGAGAGGAGCCTCTGCAATGAGAAGCCCACGCACAGCAACAAAGAGTAGCCCCTGCTCACCGCAACTAGAGAGCCCACGCACAGCAACGAAGACCCAATGCAGCCAAAAATAAATAAATAAAATAAATAAATTTTTTAAAAAAGAAGAAAAGCATTAAAATATATATATATATCTTTAAAAAAAAAAAAAAAAACTGTCAGTGTTGTGAAAGACAAAGAAAGCCTGAGGAACGGCTCCAGACTGGAGGAGACATGACCACAGGCAACTTGTGATCCCGTGATCCTGGATATCTTTTTGTTTAAAAGGAAGGTATTGGGACAATTGGTGAAATCTGAATCTGAATAAGGCCTGATATTACATCACTGGATTGATAGAAGTTTCCTGAGTGGGGTAAACGCACTGTAGTTCTAGAAGAGAATGGCTTTTGTATTTTTTGAAATTATACAACTGAAGCTTTGGGAGGTAAAGGGTATTCTATCTGCAACTTATTCACATATGACTCAGAAAAAACAAAACCAACACACACACACACACATACACACAGAATGTGGGCGAAGAGTAAAAAACAAGTTCTTTGTTCTATTCTTGCGATCTTTCTATAAGCCTGAAATTATGTTGAAATTAAAAGGGAAAAAAATCCCACAAACCTCAGGCACCGCAGGCCCGTTGGCCCCTGGGGCTGTCCTTTCAGTGTCTGTACCAACACACACACACACACATACACACAGAATGTGGGCGAAGAGTAAAAAACAAGTTCTTTGTTCTATTCTTGCGATCTTTCTATAAGCCTGAAATTATGTTGAAATTAAAAGGGAAAAAAATCCCACAAACCTCAGGCACCGCAGGCCCGTTGGCCCCTGGGGCTGTCCTTTCAGTGTCTGTGCCTTTAGTTCTCTGACGAGAACCTCTTCCTCCTGTCTGGGGGCTCATCCCTCTCTCACCCACAATTCCCCGCTGTCAGAATTTCCATTTGGGACTGTCTCAGGATCCCTTTTGCTAATGAAGACAAAGGCCTTTCCCTACCCTGCTGCAGAGCAGGAATTCCCCTCCACGGGGCATCCTGGATTCTCTCCATCACAGCAGTGGTTCTCACCCTCCGGAGCCCTAAAAACTCCACGCTGAGGAAACACCCTAGATTAGAATCTCTGGTGGGGGAACCCAAGTACCTGTGCTTGGAAAGCTCTCTAGGTAATTCTATTGAGTAGCCAAGACTTTAAAAAATCAACCCTACATCCCACCCAGAAAGACAACAATTAAGACCCCCCCACCACCCCGGCTGCATTCCAGAACAATCAAACCAGAATCTCCAGGGTTGGGGCCCAGGCAACTGACCTTTTTAAACTCCCCAGGAAATTATACTCCCATCACGCTGATTAGATCTAAATATAAAAATAAAAGAAACAATCGAAAACAAATCAAAAAATAAAGAAAAACAATCAGCTGGAAACAGGTGATTCCAAAGAGCAGCCACGTTTGAGAACCAGCGACTGAGGACGGCGGTTCCCAAACTTGAGCTGCAGCCGAGTCTCCAGTGAGGCCTGATAAAGTGCAGATTGCTGGGTTCCACCCCAGGGTTTCTGATTCAGTCGGTCTGGATGGGGCCCGAGAACCTGCATTCCTAACAAGTCACTTGTCAGGGGACGCGCCTGCTGCCCCTCAGGACAAGACTTTGGGAACCACTGATGAGAATCTCCTATTGTGTGTGGCGCTGGGATCAGCGAGGTGGCACCACCTGAGAGCCTGTTAGAACTGCAGACTCCCAGACCCCCCAGATCTCCTGACTCAGAATCTGCATATTAAACCAGCTTTCTTGATTTCCGAGCCACACTGCTCTAAAGGAAATCCCCACCATCTCACACACATACACGTGTGTTAGGGCCCCGAGCACTCAGGACTCAGGATGGGGTGGCTGCATCTGGGGAGGACTCTCATCAGTATGACCCAAAAAGCCCTCTCGTTAAAGATGGTTAACATAACCCAGACAGGCAGAGGCTGCCAGTCTGCTGGACCAGGGTGAGAGGAAGAAGGAGGACAGAGGCCCTGTAGGGGTTAACCATCCAGAAAGCACAGGTGGGGGTGAACACCCCAGGAGCCCCCTGGTCTGCCCTTTGATTTGACCTCCAGAGAATGAAGTTCACACAGCTGCCTGACTCCTAGGAGACTCCTGGCTAACCCAGTCACTTGACGTTCTTGACCTTGGACTGTGTCCTCACGCTGATGCAGCCCCTTTAGCGACACTGAGCAGGGAGACCAGCTCAGAGCTGGGTGTCTGTCGCCGCCGCACCGTCATCTTTGCCTGCAGGGGCTGCACTTAACTGTCTGCTGGCGCTGCCCTGAGGCTGCACTTCACTGGCTCTTCGTGAGAGTCTTGAGGTCGGTATTTATTATTAGCCCCAATTTACAGATGAAGGAACTGTGGCTGCGAGAGATGGACTTGCTTTCCCCAAACCACAGCAGCTGTTAAGTGGCAAGGGCAGAACTGACTCCCAAATCTCTCTGGCACCACCGTCTTGACAATAAACTAACCTGAAGCAGAACCCTCACCTGGAGAGCAAGGAGCCTTAACTGGCCACTGTGCTCTTCCTGCGTTTCCTCTCTGGTTTCTCCTTTGCTGAAATGACAG
Organism: Physeter macrocephalus; assembly: GCF_002837175.3. NCBI lineage: Eukaryota > Metazoa > Chordata > Mammalia > Artiodactyla > Physeteridae > Physeter > Physeter macrocephalus. Next base: position 46,167,484 of record NC_041227.1, on the reverse strand, counting down.
AAACAAAAATTATTCTAAAGCTGTGACCCTTGGGCATGTGTGGCTATTTACGTACAAGTTAATTAAAATTAAATAACATTTAAAATTCAGTTTCTCAGTCACACTAGCCACGTGTCAAGCACTCAACAGTTTCACGAGGCTGGTGGCTACTGAAATTGCATAGGACAGATTGTAGAGCAAATTTCCAAAAGTTCTATCGAACAGCACTAGTCCAAAAAATTTTACATGCCCTTCAATACCCACGGTCACTCTTCATTCCAAGTTAACTTTAAAAAAATAAAGAAATGAAACTCCAAACCCACAAAGTGTGCTTTTACCGTGTTCTCACTTGTCAGATAGAAGCCAAAATTTTCAGCCATGAAACATCAGGTGTTAGAAGGGAGGCCCCTACTGGCAACACATGGGATTACAACCTAGCACAATCAGACACTGGAAACGGGCCAGAGGCTGGGGTGGTACAGCCATCACTGAGGTATCAGGGAATCCACAAGTGTGGGAGAAATTCCATATCTGGATAGGATCAGGGATGAGACTCCAGGAGGAGACCGTGAGTCAGAGAATCCATCCATCGCCAGACTGAAATCTCCAGTATCATATACCTCATGCCTAACACAATGCCTGACACCAAGAAGATACATAATAAATGTTACTTACTCAATTCCTAAAAATCTAAAATTAGTAAATGGCACGAATTTTCCAGTCATTTATCAAAATGGGCATACAGGTTTCTGCCTTTGATATTCTGATGTGATGATTATGTAACTTCCTAATAAAGCTTGGTCATGATATTTTTTTAAAAATTGTCACTTAAATAATTGATTGATTGATTCTGAGGATTCCAGAACTGCACCACTGATCATTTAATCCTTTTATCATTTTTTTTCCCAATTGGACACATCCTTTTTTTTTTTTTAATTTTATTTATTTATCTATTTTTGGCTGCGTTGGGTCTTTGTTGCTGTGCACAGGCTTTCTCTAGTGACCAGGGCTCGAACCCTTGTCCCCTGCAGTGGCAGGCAGATTCTTAACCACTGCGCCACCAGGAAAGCCCCCATCCTTTATATTAAGAAGCCAATGGAGAAACAGGATTTACTATTTCAGACACTTAGGTGACACGAGAGTGTTCAATAATCAAGGGTGGTTAGAGCTTTACGAAATCATCAAGAACAAGATGTCAAATTTTTTGAGTCTCTGGTAAAACATGAAAAGACATTCCTGGTTTTTCCTTTGACCCAAGGTGGCAGGAATGAAAGATCTCCTGCCTGATTTGGAGATGAATCGAGTCCCAAACCATTCATTTATCCATTCAGTTCACAAATATGACTGGGCCGCATGGGAGCCAGGTGGCAAAGGAAATGAGCTGGCAGCTGCTTATCTGAGCCCTGCACACAAAAGAACACACCGTATCCAAAGCTCATCCCCAATCTGGAAAGCACCCTGGGCCGAGCAAATGCTCCACAAAGACCTGGGCTGGGAAGGGCAGCCTGTGGTCTCTGAGGTCTCTTCTGGGGATCTAGGGGTCCAGGTGCTGGGAGCCCTGGGCTATTGGATGCAAATCTTGACCGTGCAGAAATTGGAGTATAGATAGTGATGCAATCCCAGGGCACTGCAGAGGACCCCCAGTTATTGGGGAGGCTTTTCATGGGATCCAAGCAAGCTGATCAACAGGTCTGAGTCAGGGCTGTATTAATGATCTGGTGGCCTAAGGCTGCTTAGAGGTCGCTGTCCAGAACTGGAGGGGACACAGGGTCTGGCCTAGCTTCACGGGGATGGAAGAGTGGAGAATGGAGAATATCATTTATTGCAAGATCCAAAACAGCCCGCCCTCCGACAAAAAACAAAGGATGGTGCCCCTATTTGATGAATTTCACTGGGTTCCAGCCTTGTGCGTGGTCCCGTTCTAGGTGCTGGGGAGACAGATCGGTAAGCTTCCGGGGCCAGAGGCAGACTCATTACAAACGGCCCTTCTCTCTCATCCTCCTCTTCACAAGCCCACTTGAGCCCCCTCTCAATTCCTGGCATAAGTAAGACACTATTTCATGACACTTTTACCTTAATTAAAAGGTCTCAGGGGGCTTCCTTGGTGGCGCAGTGGTTGAGAGTCCGCCTGCCGACGCAGGGGACACAGGTTCGTGCCCCGGTCTGGGAAGATCCCACATGCCGCGGAGCAGCTAGGCCCGTGAGCCATGACCGCTGAGCCTGCGCGTCCGGAGCCTGTGCTCCGCGACGGGAGAGGCCACAACAGTGAGAGGCCCACGTACCGCAAAAAAAAAAAAAAAAAAAGGTCTCAGATACCCATACCCAATGTGCAAACGAGTTGGACAGGGGAATATCCGAATGGCTGGGAAACATGAAAAGATGCTTAACATCAATGGTTACAGGGAAATACAAATTAAAACTACTAGTGCTGTGACTGCACACTCACCAGAATGGCTAAAACCAAACCTCTGGAAATGTCCAGGGTGGGTGAGGCTGGGGACCAGCCCACACTGTCAGTGGGAGTGTGGATTGGTCCAATCACTGCACACAACTGTCAGGCAATTTCTGTTAAAGTTAAACAGGGACTTCCTTGGTGGTGCAGTGGATAAGACTCCACGCTCCCAATGCAGGGGGCCCGGAATCCCACATACCGCAACTAAGAGTTCACATGCTGTAACTGAGGAGCCTGCCTGCTGCAACTAAGACCTGGCGCAACTAAATAAATTTTTTTTAAAAAAATAATAATAATTAAAGTTAAGCATACACTTAACATACAACCAAGCAGTACCACTCCTGGGGATAAACCCAAAGGAAAGGAGGGCGTTCGTGCACCACAAAGGCCATGTCCAGAAATGCACATCACAGCTGAACTGCGAAGAGCCAGATCCTAAACATAACCCAAATGCCCATCAGTGGAAGAATGGAGAAATATCATGTACAGCACCGAAGGGAAATGACCGAATTGCTCTTACATGCGATAATATGGATGAATCGCAAAAACAATGTTAAGGAAAAGAAACCAGACACAAATGAGCACATCCTGTATAACTAAATTTATATGGAGTTCGACAGGCAAAACTCATCGGGGGAACTTCCCTGGTGGCGCAGTGGTTAAGACTGCGCTCCCAATGCAGGGGACCTGGGTTCAATCCCTGGTCAGGGAACTAGATCCCATATGCATGCCGCAGCTAAGAGTTCACATGCCACAACTAAGGAGCCCATGAGCCGCAACTAAGACCCAGCACAACCAAATAAAAAAAAAAAAAACTCATCCATGGCGCTGGGGTCAGAATACCACAACTAAGGAGCCCATGAGCCGCAACTAAGACCCAGCACAACCAAATAAAAAAAAAAAAACCTCATCCATGGCGCTGGGGTCAGAATAGCGGCCGCCTGCTGGGGCGGTGGGAGGTGGCGATTGGGAAGAGGGCTTGAGGGGACTCACTGGATGATGGAATGTCCTCTTTGCTGATATGGGTGGCAGTCACACGGGTGTAGACACAGGTAAAAATTCATCAAACTGTCCACCTAAGATTTGTGCATTTTACCGTGTGTAGATTATGCCTCAATAAAAGCATAAGAGCAATCAAAGGTCTTGATGACCACACCTGACAGAAGTGTGGCTGAACATCAAAAGCTTACATGAAATACCATGACCACATTCCCTGGGAGTTTAATAGAACAGTCTCAAACACAGTCACAGTCCCCAGGCCCTTGGCAACAGTTTCCATCCTTACTGCTCACCTAGCACCAAAAGGGATGTGTCCCTTTCCAGCCAAGCGGGCTGCAGCCCCTCCCAGAGCTCTCAATGGACTCACTCCCTGGAGTTGTCCTCCAACAGCTCCCAAGCACCTGGGGCTGAGTGCTGCCGGCGCAGCCCTGCACTCCCCGGAGCCAGGCCTGCTCAGAGCCTCGGAGACGGCCCTGCTGGACTTTAGTGGAAACTTACGGGGCCCTGAGCAAACTGGACATGCAGGGCTGGCCTGCAAGGAAAGATTAGACAAAGGAAGAAACGCTTTAGGAGGGTCCTGTATTTAAAACATCTTTTCTGTCAATCAACTATACTTTAATGTAAAAAAAAATTTAAATAAATAAAACGCTTTTTTTTTTAATACACATTTCTTCATTTATTTATTTATTTATTTATTTGCTGCTTTGGGTCTTTGTTGCTGCACGTGAGCTTTCTCTAGTTGAAGCGAGCGGAGGCTACTCTTTGTTGTGGTGCGCGGGCTTCTCATTGCGGTGGCTTCTCTTGTTGCAGAGCATGGGCTTTAGGTGCGTGGGCTTCAGTAGTTGTGGTGTGGGCTCAGTAGTTGTGGCTCTCGGCTCTAGAGCGCAGGCTCAGTAGTTGTGGCACACAGGCTTAGTTACTCCGTGGCATGTGCGATCTTCCCGGACCAGGGCTTGAACCCGTGTCCCCTGCATTGGCAGGCAGATTCTTAACCACTGTGCCACCAGGGAGTTCCAATAAAACACTTTTTCTGCTGGAATTGTGCAGCTTCAGCCGTGTTGCTCCCCAGCCCGTGGACCAGGGCTTCTCAACTTCGGCTGCATGTCAGAATCACAGGGAGCTTTGAAATGTAGGATGCCAGGCCCACCCCAGCCCAGAGCAACCGAATCAGACTCTCTAGCACAGTGATACTCAGAGCGTGCTCCTGAAGCAGGAACTTGTCAGAAGTACAAATTCTCAGGCCCACTTTGACCTCCTGGATTCTGGAGCTGGCCCTGGCAATCTCTGTGGTAACTGTTCTAAGAAGCTGTCCCAGTTGATTCTGACACACGCACAAGTGTGAGGACCACTGCTGTAGTTAGAAGTTCACATTTCTAACAGGTTCCCAGGTGGTACAGACGCTGCTGTTCCGGGGACCACGCTTTAGAGCCAAGCTCTGGGAGGTGGGAGGGGGGTGGGGGAGGGGAGATTAAAAGCTACACAGGTGAGTGACTTTGATGCAGGTGAGGGTTAATAAGCGCTTCCATGGACTTTCATCATTGAACTTGGCAGGAGGGGCACACCTGGGCAGGAGGCCCACACAGGTGAGAATGTTACAGGAGAAGAAGTGCAATTTGTTCCTGGGGCTCCTTTTCACTCCGTAAAACTGCAATGTGGGGTTCCTGGTGTGGCAGGAGTTCCTTTCCCATCTCTGAGAGTTCCTTCTGGCACTCCTGGACCTGAAGAGGTTTCTGGTAGAACACTTTGCATAAAAGTCTCAACTGGGGGAAAAGCCTGATTTTACACTCAAAGGTTAATCTTTGGTCCAAGATAGAGGGGAAGCAAGGGCAGGGAAATCGAGGAGTAAATGGAATGAAGAAGAAGAGGGTCTGGGCGGGGCTGGGCATGAGACAGGGATAGGCTGGAAGAGAGAGCTGGGGGGCGGGGGCGGGCAGGGAGACATGTCTTCTTTCTAAGGAAGGCTGACCCTTTTTTTTTTTCAATTGAGCCCCAAAAGGGTTTTGTGCAAGATTAAAGAGAGGAGCTGAGCAAGCTGATCTGCACAGCAGGAAAGAAAAGGATTAAGTGAGTCCAGAGGAGTGGGAAGGGCGGGGAGACCAGCACTTGGGGAGGGTGGGAGCATGGTCAGGCTCAGAGGATTAAAGCTTCCTTTTCTGAAAAGACAGACCACAGGCTGGGAGAAAAGAGTCACAACACATATACCTGGAAAAAGACTTGCATTTAGAATATAGAAAATACCTGTACACCTCACTGGTAGGAAGGCAAACAACTCAATGAAAAAAAAATGGCCAAAAGACATGAGTAGGCCCTTCACAGAGGATACACAGATGGCCAACAACCACATGAAAAGATGCTCAGCATCATTAGTCATCCGGGAAACGCAAAATACCACATAACACCCACTAGAATGGCTAAAATTAAAGACTTCCAATACCAAGTGTTGACAGAATGGAGGGCATCTGGAACTCTCATACCCTGCTGGCAGAAACTGAAAATTGTACAACCACTTGAAGAAATTCTGGAGTTTCTTTTAACATTAAACATACACCTACCCTAAGACCCAGTAAATCCACGCAGATCTTTCCCAGAGAGCAATAAAAACAAATGTCCAAAAACAAAACAAAACAAAACAAAACAAAACAAACAAAAAAAAAACAAATGTCCACAAAATGACTTGTGGCTATATTTATATATACCCTGCAAAAGTCTTTGCAAGTGCCAGGGAGGAAAAGTTTCCTCCAGCTTCTTAGGTTTGTGATTGGGGCCTGCAAATTAAGCTGACAAAAGACAGAGTAGCAAGAGAAAAGGCAGAGTTTATTTATTCATACATGCAATACTGCCCAATGATGAGTAACAAAGTAGTCTTTAGAATTTGAGCCTTATCTACTTATATACCTAACTTAGTAGGGGAAATGGAGGGGGAGAAAAGAGACTCCTATAGGAGAACAAATAGGTTTCTTTAGGAAAGACAAATGGGTTTTTAGGAAAACAAACCAGCGATGAGAAAGTTTGTGATAGTGTTTGTTCATGCAGTTCTTTCCATTTTCTTCATGGCCGTGAAACCCTCCCAAGAGGGGATTTTGGGGAGGTTTATTCTTGGTTTCTCTCCTGGAAGTAGAAACTGCCTCAAAAAGGAAATTTATGGTGGCCCTCATTTCTCAGAAGTTTATGCTGTTAGTCAGATAAGGGAAGTTCTAGGAAGACTTCTTTCTGCATCTGTTGAATCTCAAACGTCTTCAGTATAAAATAATGTTTATACCAACTCTGGGGCTCTGAGTGGATAATAATGGTTATGCATTTGTAGGGCGGGTATGGAGGCAGGTGGGAATTGGAAGGTTGGGGACAGGGGTATAAGGAAAACAATTTCAGCACACATTTTAAAATTTTAGAAAGATATGAATGCATTGCCCATTCAAAAAAAATTTAGGTCTAAGTGTGTTTCCAATCTATTTTAGGATTAGTTTCAACCCCCTATTAAGAAAATATGGATTTTTGCCTCATTAGCAAGGCTTAATAGAATCCAGCCTGAGGGAAGTGCAAAGATTTTATCATCATTGGCTGCAACTTCTACCCGGAAAGGTTTTAAGAATCAGGTCACCCTTTGCACTTTGCTGGGAGGGACACTTCAGCAACATCTCAGCTGTAAGTCCCAGGTTCGTCTCTCATTGTTCCCCTCTGGTCACCAGGAACACAAGGGCAGCTGCAGAGGACAGTGGGTGGGGTGGAAGTGGGTCTCCAAGACCCAGTGGACAATGGAAACCTTCCACCTTTAAGCAGATGTCAGGTGATTATTTGGGCTTTGCACGTGGGTAAAAGGACGGGTGAAACTCTGACAGACACCTGCATCTTGTCCTGACATTCTGACTTGTTGCCCATAAAAGGATCAAAGTACTTTCTAGCTCAGAGAGGGAGCCATTCTTGATCTGAAGAAGATCTCAAAGGGACTTCCCTGGTGGTCCAGTGGTTAAGAATCCACCTTGCAATGCAGGGGACACCGGTTCGAGCCGTGGTTGGGGAAGATCCCACATGCCGCGGAGCAGCTAAGCCCACGCGCCACAACCAGAGAGAAACCCTTGCACCGCAACAGAGTCCACATGCCACCACGAAAGGTCCTGCATGCCGCAACTAAGACATGATGCAGCCAATAAATAAATAAATAAAAGAAGATCCCAAAATAGGAATTCAAGGTCAGTTCAAGGTTTTTCAGATAGAGTTGATGAGAGGGTCTTAAATGCCCTGAAATTTTAAAATACAAACCAGAGAGGAAAAGGATCAAGGTTCTGGTTGTGGGGACACATCTCACTTCCAGAACATGCCAAACCCATTCCCACCTGAAGGCATCTAAACTAACCATGTCCTCTACCTAGACTCCTCATCTCAAATCTTATCCTGATCTCCATTTAAATGCACCTCCCTCAAAATACACCTCTGATCACCCAAAATATAAGTCCACCCACGCAGCCTCTAACACATCCACCTTTACCATTTATTCTCTTCAGAGCCCTTACCACCCTCAAATCCTTTCTTATTTGCCTGTCATCTGTCTCCCGATGAGAATGACTCCAATGGTGTAGCCATAACTGGCCCTTCTTCCCGTGCTTCCCCGGTGTTTCGAGCAGTTGCCTAGTACACAGTGGGTGCTCAATATGTGCTCAACGGATGAACAAATGAGTAAAAGTTAAACTTGAGATGTCTGTGAAATAGCCAAGGAGCGATGTCAAATAAGAGTTGTTAAAGGTCCTGCTGTATAGCACAGAGAACTATATTCAATATCCTATGATAAAGCATAACGGAAAAGAATAGTTTAAAAAAGAATGTATATATATATATATGTATAACTGAAGCACTTTGTTGTACAGCAGAAATTAACACAACATTGTAAATCAACTATACTTCAATAAAATATTAATTAATTTTAAAAAAACCAAGAGAATGAGTTAAAAAAAAAAAGAGCTGTCAAGTGGTGGGAAAGATCCATACTGGAGGTATATTGGGGCATCATTAGAACAAATTCAGTTTTAAAGTCCATAGGAATCAATGAATCACATGAAGAGAGATTTAAAGAAGAAAGAGCCTGAGCTCCTAGGAACCCAGACTTTAGAGACTGGGTACAGCAAAGGGAGCAAGTAAGGAAGCGCAAGAAGACTCCAGCGAGGCAGAAGGGAAACCAGAAGAGGCAGGTGTCGCCGAGGCTGAGAGACAAGAGAATTTGGAGAAGGAAGTGGCCTCCCGTGTGGGACACGGCCCATAGGGTGGGCAGCACGGAGGCGGTCAGGACCTGGACGAGGCAACTCCAGTGCGGAGATGGGCAGAATCCCACTGGGATGGACCAAGGGATGAATGGGCTGAGGGGGGTGGGGAGTAGAAGCTTGAGTGTCAGTGACTCTATCCAGAAGGTTGGATCAACTAGGTGCAGCTATAGGCAGATATGGACCAAGGACCGATGGATGAATGGGCGGAGGGGGTGGGGAGTGGAAGCTTGAGTGTCAGTGACTCTATCCAGAAGGTTGGATCAACTGGGTGCAGCTATAGGCAGATATGGACCAAGGACCGATGGATGAATGGGCGGAGGGTGGCGGGAGTGGAAGCTTGAGTGTTAGTGACTCTATCCAGAAGGTTGGATCAACTGGGTGCAGCTACAGGCAGATATGGATAAAGGGTTGATTCTCTTCTGCTCAACATATTATTGTGAAAAACTTCAAACCTGCAGAAAGTTGAAGGAAGAGTACAATGCACAGCTCTTCACCCTTCACCTAAATTCATCATTTGTTAACACTCGGCCTCATTTACTTTCCACACACACACACACACACATATTCATTTTGGGGTGAATCACTGGAAATAAAAATGCACAGCCCTTCACCCTTCACCTAAATTCATCATTTGTTAACACTCGGCCTCATTTACTTTCCACACACACACACACACACACACACATATTCATTTTGGGGTGAATCACTGGAAATAAAGTTGCAGATACTCCTAAATACCACAGCATGCCTTTCCTAGCAACAAGGCCATTCTCCTACATGACCTCGATGCCACATCCCACCCAAAGAAGTTTAACATTGAATCAGTAACATCATCTAGCAAACAGACCATATTTACGTTTCCCCAGCAGCCCAGACACGGCCTTTATAGCTGCTTTCTGTTTCCTGGTCCTGGATCCAATTGAGGTTCACTCATTCCCTTTGGTTGTCAGGTTTCCATACTTTAATCGGAAACAGTCCCTGGCTTTTTTCTTGTCTTTCAGGGCACTGACATGCTTGAAGAGTTCAGGCCAGTTGTCACGTTGCCTGTCCCCATACTGGATTTATCTGATTGTTTCCTCATGACTGGATTCAGGTTAAACATTTTTGGCAGGAATACCACATAGATGATGTGAGCTTCTCAAGGGAGAGTTTTTAAAAGATGGAAAATACTCCATCTACTTGAATGCAGATGTAAATGATGCAGTAGATCAGAGATGATGACGGGGAGGGAAATTGGCTCAGTGAAGGAGGTCATAACATCCTTAAATTGGCTGGAGGTGGGGTGCGGGGCCGGGGAATGGGGAGGGTGGAAACAGATGAAGGGATAGACATACCTGACTGGCAGCAGGTACGTCTCCTTGGTTGTAGCAAACAAGGAGAAGCAGAAGGTGGTGTGAATGAATGAACATAGTTTGAGGCAGAGAGGGTGAGTCTGTTTGGATCTGATAGCTTCTACCTCCTCACTGAAATGAGGTGGTGGGTGGGAATGTAAAAGGGCACAGCCGCTGTGGAAAACAGTATGGCAGTCCCTCAAAAAATTAAGCAGACAGGAATTCCCTGGCGGTCCAGTGGTTAGGACTCTGTGCTTCCACTGCAGGGGGCATGGGTTCAATCCCGGGTCAGGGAGCTAAGATCCTGCATGCCGCGCGGCATGGCCAAAAAAAAAAAAAAAAAGAAGAAAAAGAAGAAATTCCCAGGCCTAGATGTTTTCACTGGCTAATTTTTTTTGCGTTACGCAGGCCTTTCACTGTTGTGGCCTCTCCCATTGCGGAGCACAGGCTCCGGATGCGCAGGCCCAGCGGCCATGGCTCATGGACCCAGCCGCTCCGCGGCATGTGGGATCTTCCCGGACCGGGGCACGAACCCATGTGCCCTGC
>NC_041227.1:46091010-46156481 GCF_002837175.3 Physeter macrocephalus | reverse complement strand
CAACGAGAGGCCGCGATAGTGAGAGGCCCGCACACCGCGATGAAGAGTGGCCCCCGCGTGCCACAACTAGAGAAAGCCCTCACACAGAAACGAAGACCCAACACAGCCATAAATAAATAAATAAATAAATTTCTTAAAAAAAGAAAGAAAAATCACATAATCATATCAATCAATGCAGAAAAAAGCATTTGACAAAATTCAACATCCATTTATGATTTTAAAAAGAAAGCTCTCAGAAAAATAGAAATAGAGAGGAAATTAACTTGAAAAAGGAATCTACCACTAATGTTATACTTAATGGCAAAAGACTGAATGTTTCCCCGTAAGAGCAGGAAAAAGGGCAAGTAAAGGCTCTCACAACTTGTATTCAGCATCGTGCTGTAAGTTCTAGTCAGTGCAATAAGGCAAATATGAAAACAAAAGAAACAAAAAAAGTAAGAAGGAGTAAAATGCATATAACTGGAAGAAAAAAATTGTTCCTGTTTGCAGAGAACATGACTGTCTATGTAGAAAATCCCAAGGAATCTGAGAAAACAATTCTAGAACTAATAAGTGAGCTCAACAAGATCTCAGGACACAAGTTAAACATATAAAAATCCATTGTATTTCCATGTTCTAGTAATGAACAGTGGACACCAAAATTAAAAATAAAATTGCACAAAAAGAAAAGGAAATACTCAAGAGTACACATCTAACAAAACTTGTTCAAGATCTGTATGCTAAAGTGACAACATGCGGGTGAAAGAAATGAAAGCAGATCTAAATAAATGGAGAGACATAGTATGACTGTGGATTAGAATAACCAACATAGCTAAGATGTCAATTCTTGACAAACTGATATACAGGTTTAAAGCAAACCCTATCAAATTCCCAGAAAAAGGTTGTTTTTTTTTTTAAATACAGACAAGATTATTTTAAAATTTATACTGAAAGGCAAAGAAGCTAGCATGGCTAAAACAGTCTTGAGAAAGATAAATAAAAAGAGAGGAATCAGCCTATCAGATTTCAAGACTTACTGTAAGCCTGCAATAATCAAGGATGTATGGTATTGGCGGAGGAATAAACATATAGACCAATGGAACAGAGTAGGATATTCAAAAATAGATGCACACAGACTTGCCCAACTGATTTTTTACAAAGGTGCCAAAGCAGTTCAATGAAGGAAAGAGAGCCTCTCCTACAGGAGCAATTAGACATCCACAGGCAAAAAAAATTAACATCAACCTAAACCACACATTTAATACAAAAATTAACTCCAAATGGATTGCTGACTTAAATGTAAAATGTGAAAATATAAAACTTTTAGAAATATGCATAGGAGAAAATCTCTAGGACCTAGGGCTTATACTTGATACCAAAAGCGCTATTCATAAAAGGAAAAATCAGTAAATTGAACATCAAAGTTAAAAACTTTTGCTCTATGAAAGATCCTGTTAAAAGGTAGAAAGACAAGGTACAGAGTGGGGAAAAAAATATTTGCAAACCATGTATCCAACAAAGAACTAGTTGTGGCCCACGGGCTCAGTAGTTGTGGTGCGTGGGCTTAACTGCCCCAGGGCATGTGGGATCTTAGTTCCCTTATCAGGGATCAAACCCACGTGCCCTGCATTGGAAGGCAGATTCTTAACCACTGGACCACCAGAGAAGTCCCAGAGCTTCTTTTTATATGGGTATTGTCTCCTTCTGTTTCTTGGAGGCCAGGAAGTCAGCCAGGCCCTGGGTTGTGACAACCCTTTTGTCACCTCATCTGCTTTGAAGCCCTAGGCAGTCCTAGGAGGGGGACCAGGCGAGGGTAATTTCCTCTTTAAATTTCCTCCTGTGGGTAATGGAGGCGGGGGCTGCACCCGGGCCCCACATCTATAGATATTTATTGGCAAAGCCCAGGTCCCCTCCCTCCAGACTCAGAACAAAAGCCCAGGCCCAAGAGTTCACCAGGAGAACAGGCTGGGAATACAGGAGGGGCCGAGAGGAGTAGTGAGAACATGAAACAAGAACTAGATGCAGGAGGTCAGGAGGGCCAGGGGAACAGTGTGGAGCTGGGACACACAAAGCGTGACTCGGTTCCCTCTTCTGGAGCCGTCAGAGGGGCCGCCTGGGGCCAGAGAGACAGCAAACTATCCATCAGCCCAACAGTCTAAGTCAATAAGAAGCCAGGCGTTTCTTCTGTCTATGTGCCCTGCATCGGCAGGCGGACTCTCAACCACTGCGCCACCAGGGAAGCCCTTCACTGGTTAATTTTATAAGATATTTAAGGAAGGCTTAACACCAATTTTATACAATGTCTTCCAGAAAATAGAAAAGTAGGGAGTACTTCCCAACTCATTTTATGAAGCTAGTATTATCCTGACACCAAAACCAAACCAAGATAGTACAGAAAAGAAAACTAGAGACCAATATCCCTAATGAACATAGATGCAAAAACCCTTAACAAAGTATTAGCAAGAAAAGTCAGTCATATATAAAATGAATCATACATATCGACCAAGTAAGATTTGTTTCAAACAATAAAATATTCGAATGCAAGGTTGGTTCAATATTTTAAAAATCTATCAATGCAATCCACCATACTGACAGTCTTAAGAAGAAAAATCAGGGCTTCCCTGGTGGCGCAGTGGTTGAGAATCTGCCTGCCAACGCAGTGGACACGGGTTCGAGCCCTGGTCTGGGAAGATCCCACATGCCGCGGAGCAACTGGGCCCGTGAGCCACAATTACTGAGCCTGCGCGTCTGGAGCCTGTGCTCCACAACGAGAGGCCGCGATAGTGAGAGGCCCGCACACCGCGATGAAGAGTGGCCCCCGCGTGCCACAACTAGAGAAAGCCCTCACACAGAAACGAAGACCCAACACAGCCATAAATAAATAAATAAATAAATTTCTTAAAAAAAGAAAGAAAAATCACATAATCATATCAATCAATGCAGAAAAAAGCATTTGACAAAATTCAACATCCATTTATGATTTTAAAAAGAAAGCTCTCAGAAAAATAGAAATAGAGAGGAAATTAACTTGAAAAAGGAATCTACCACTAATGTTATACTTAATGGCAAAAGACTGAATGTTTCCCCGTAAGAGCAGGAAAAAGGGCAAGTAAAGGCTCTCACAACTTGTATTCAGCATCGTGCTGTAAGTTCTAGTCAGTGCAATAAGGCAAATATGAAAACAAAAGAAACAAAAAAAGTAAGAAGGAGTAAAATGCATATAACTGGAAGAAAAAAATTGTTCCTGTTTGCAGAGAACATGACTGTCTATGTAGAAAATCCCAAGGAATCTGAGAAAACAATTCTAGAACTAATAAGTGAGCTCAACAAGATCTCAGGACACAAGTTAAACATATAAAAATCCATTGTATTTCCATGTTCTAGTAATGAACAGTGGACACCAAAATTAAAAATAAAATTGCACAAAAAGAAAAGGAAATACTCAAGAGTACACATCTAACAAAACTTGTTCAAGATCTGTATGCTAAAGTGACAACATGCGGGTGAAAGAAATGAAAGCAGATCTAAATAAATGGAGAGACATAGTATGACTGTGGATTAGAATAACCAACATAGCTAAGATGTCAATTCTTGACAAACTGATATACAGGTTTAAAGCAAACCCTATCAAATTCCCAGAAAAAGGTTGTTTTTTTTTTTAAATACAGACAAGATTATTTTAAAATTTATACTGAAAGGCAAAGAAGCTAGCATGGCTAAAACAGTCTTGAGAAAGATAAATAAAAAGAGGAATCAGCCTATCAGATTTCAAGACTTACTGTAAGCCTGCAATAATCAAGGATGTATGGTATTGGCGGAGGAATAAACATATAGACCAATGGAACAGAGTAGGATATTCAAAAATAGATGCACACAGACTTGCCCAACTGATTTTTTACAAAGGTGCCAAAGCAGTTCAATGAAGGAAAGAGAGCCTCTCCTACAGGAGCAATTAGACATCCACAGGCAAAAAAAATTAACATCAACCTAAACCACACATTTAATACAAAAATTAACTCCAAATGGATTGCTGACTTAAATGTAAAATGTGAAAATATAAAACTTTTAGAAATATGCATAGGAGAAAATCTCTAGGACCTAGGGCTTATACTTGATACCAAAAGCGCTATTCATAAAAGGAAAAATCAGTAAATTGAACATCAAAGTTAAAAACTTTTGCTCTATGAAAGATCCTGTTAAAAGGTAGAAAGACAAGGTACAGAGTGGGGAAAAAAATATTTGCAAACCATGTATCCAACAAAGAACTAGTTGTGGCCCACGGGCTCAGTAGTTGTGGTGCGTGGGCTTAACTGCCCCAGGGCATGTGGGATCTTAGTTCCCTTATCAGGGATCAAACCCACATGCCCTGCATTGGAAGGCAGATTCTTAACCACTGGACCACCAGAGAAGTCCCAGAGCTTCTTTTTATATGGTTATTGTCTCCTTCTGTTTCTTGGAGGCCAGGAAGTCAGCCAGGCCCTGGGTTGTGACAACCCTTTTGTCACCTCATCTGCTTTGAAGCCCTAGGCAGTCCTAGGAGGGGGACCAGGCGAGGGTAATTTCCTCTTTAAATTTCCTCCTGTGGGTAATGGAGGCGGGGGCTGCACCCGGGCCCCACATCTATAGATATTTATTGGCAAAGCCCAGGTCCCCTCCCTCCAGACTCAGAACAAAAGCCCAGGCCCAAGAGTTCACCAGGAGAACAGGCTGGGAATACAGGAGGGGCCGAGAGGAGTAGTGAGAACATGAAACAAGAACTAGATGCAGGAGGTCAGGAGGGCCAGGGGAACAGTGTGGAGCTGGGACACACAAAGCGTGACTCGGTTCCCTCTTCTGGAGCCGTCAGAGGGGCCGCCTGGGGCCAGAGAGACAGCAAACTATCCATCAGCCCAACAGTCTAAGTCAATAAGAAGCCAGGCGTTTCTTCTGTCTATTCACCTAATCTTTTAACACTGTTTATTGGAGGGGTTGACATAACTCAAGCCTCCTGAAATAATGCAGGGGCTTTTCCCCAACCAACTCAAACATCGAACCTGCAACTACCAAGACACCAGGCGGAACCGTCACAAACACACACCCTGCCCAGCCTGGGAGGCAGTTTCCAGGCTAGCAAGAGGGCTGCAGAGGAGGAACCTGCCTTGAGAAACAGGGGCAAAGGAAGAAGGCTCCAGAGTGTTCGGTGGAGACTTAGAACTGTCCTCACCCAAATTCATATCTTCAGCGCCAGCTCTCAGTACTGTTTCTAGACCCCAGATAAGTCACTTAGCTTCTCTGTACCTCAGTTTCTTCACCTGTAAAATGGGGCTATGCCTGGAGTGGATGCTGCGGGTGCCCTGCCTATAACCTGTAGACCCTCACCATTCCCGGGCACAACTTTGCCTGAGGACTTTCTCCAGCCACCATAGCCCACTCTGCCTGCATCCTTAGAAGAACTAGAGAATGAACACGCCCAGGAGCAGCCATCAACACAAACTAACGGGAATCGGTATATAAGCACCCCTGCTCCTGAGGGGCCAGAGAACTCAGGTGTGAGTTCCACACTGTCTCCCAGGCTCTCCAGCAGGACTGAAGTCCAGTTGCTCATGTTGATGATGTGCTTGATTATACAATAATAATACAATAATAATACAGCAATGGCTGCCCTTCTCTCCCTGTCTCACTTCCCCACGCCCCCCTGAGATCACCTCCCACAGAAAGCCCTTGCCCTTGAATCGTTATAACAAGGTCAGCTTCTGAGGGACCCAAATGAAGGACCTCCCTTCCAACAACATTCTCAGTTGTTGGTAAGATCAGTCAAAGCTCATAGACAAAGGTCAAGGTTATCATCATGATATCTTGGTACTTTCTCTCTGCTACGCAAAGGGAGCTCCTGGTCGGCATGACTTGGGTGTTCTCCAGCTTTTGAACCCTAGGGGCTCCCCAGGGGGCTCTAAGGTAGAAGGAACAGAAACCATAAAAGACAATAATTTGGAGCCAAACTAGGTCCTACCTGGTTTGAACGGCTCCCAACACAACAATCACAACTTCCAACCTCCAAATGGTGGGGATTTCTGCAAAGACCCAGCTCTGCCAACACACTAAACAACTAAGAAATATGTTTTAGGTATAATCTGGCCCATAAGTGATTCAAACAGAAGATGTGACCTGTGGCCTCAATAGCCCACAGAACCCAAGGAAAATATCTAACGATTAGCCGAGTGAGGCTAGCAGCAAATCCTAGAAAACCGACGGAAACCAGAAAACATGGGGCTGGTCCAAAGGGTACAGGGGCTCTGAAGGAGCTCCCAGCAGCCAGGGCTGAGAAATGTGAACAATAAAATAAAAAATGATAATATCAGATTATCACCCACGGAATAAAATATCCCTAAGTCCACACAGATATAAATAAGTATTTGATTAAATAAGTCAGAGCAGAAGGGACAGCTCTTTCTTTTTTAATTTTTTAATTTTTATTGGGGTCTAGTTGATTTACAATGTTGCGTTAGTTTCAGGTGTACAGCAAAGTGAATCAGTTTTATATATATACATATATCCACTCTTTTTTAGATTCTTTTCCCACATAGGCCATTACAGAGTATTGAGTAGAGTTCCCTATGCTATACAGTAGGTCCTGGGACAGCTCTTTCTTGCAGTGGAAATCCAATCAATACATGTGGAAGGAAGGAGGGAGGGAGTGAGGGAGGGGAAGCCAAAGAAGTGATGCTGCAGACAAGATCTGATGGACGCTAGAATCTTGAAAGGTTTAAGGAGAAAAGGCATCTGCACGGCCTCAAGGAATCTCTCCTGAGATGTCTGTCGATGGGGCTGGGGGTGGGGATGGGAGGTGAATATAACCTTACAGAGGAAAAGCCCCTCAGGACCATCTGACCAGAGAGCCAGGCATCGCTGCACAAATCAGCATCGTGACCCCGTGGCCCCAGGTCCGGAGCTCCACGGCAGCGGTGCCCTTGCCGGATGTACGCCCTCCACCCAGACATGAGGACCCCACAAAGCCTGGGCTCAGGGGTGTCGGCAAGGTGACTGGCCAACACTCCTAGCGGGTATCCGGGTCCGGGCAGACAAGGAACAACTTAGGGACCGTTGCTGATAGGAAGGCAGCAGAGACGCAGAAAAACTAAATGCACAGGCGGGATCCTGGATGCATTCTCCTGGAGCCAAGAAGGACATTCGTGGAAAAGCTGGTGAGGTTCACGCAGGGTCTTGGGTTGGATTAAGGGTGTTAGGACGAGAGCTAACCTCCTGGCTTTGATCGCTGGGCTGCGGGTTTGTAAGTTTGGGGAAGTTGGGAGAGGAGGACAGGAAACTTTCTGTACTGTTTTTGCAACTTTAATACTACACTTACTACTTTTTACTCCTACTTTTTGAAATGTAGTTCAAAATGAAAAGTTTAAAAAACAGCAGCAAATGTCCAGTTTGCCAGCAATGTTCTTCTTAGAAAAGGAACAATTGCCACACCTGTGCTGATCTGAGCAATGCTCAAAACTGGGGCGCCAGACCTCAAAATATTCTGCCACGTGTGAGTGGGGAGGTAAGAGCCAAGGCCTTTTCTCTCTGCAACGCGCCCCCCGGGTTCAGAGGAGGCAAAAATGACAGGATACCATCTGAATAAACTTGGCAGAAAAACTGTTTGGTGGCCTGTCCGAGGGCCGGTCATACATTTACCAACAGCATTCGCAGCTCTGGGCTCCCCGCTGGGGTCTCCCAGGCCTGTGCACGGCATCCGCCAAGGCCAGGAGCTGATTTCCTGGAAAATAATGTGCAAAACTGTTTCAGACAACACGTCCTTTCACCACAACCTCTATGTGGCCTGTTCGAACTGGCATCAGGAGCCCGTGTTGCAGCCAGGAGCAGTTTGGGACATTTAGAATATTCTCGGGATCTCAGTTCTAGGCCCGTGGACCAGACCCGACATGCGTGGAGCCAGAGGACAGGTTCGAGGTGGAGTCGAGTGACCTGGGAAAGACATGCTGGGCCCAGGGAGCCTGCTCGCAAAGAAGGGGGAGCCCCCAGCGAAGCACAGGGAAGCAGAGGGCAAGGAGGCAAGGGCTGCCATGTCTGCTGCCGCCCTTTAAGCAAATACCAGCCTGTTTGAGGAATAAATATTGACCAAGGTGAAGAGCGGCACAAGGCCAGGAGGCTGAGGCTGCAGAGGGAGCCTGGCTTAGAAAGGGTCCCCTGCAGAGATCTCTCAGGATCCCCAGGCCACTGAGGTCCTCTCCCCGGGGCGCTGGAGAGGGGCCCTCACACACGTCCTCAACGTCTTTCAGCTGATGCTCCTCGGGGACTTGGGGTCAGTGGCCAGGATGGGAGCCACACCAGGGGCAAAGGCGTAGCCCAAGGGGCTGTCCCTGGTCTAGGATGAGCACCAGGTCTAGAAGGTCCTGGATAAACACAGTCCTGCTTCAGCGGGTGCTTCATGGGTCCCAGGTCCAAAAGGCCTACCAGCATTCTCAGGGTCAGGGGAGCTTCTCAATGTGTGGGTACAGGGCTCTCATCAGAGGCCCCTGGGGCGCTGGGTAAGAATGCACATTCCTGGGCCCCCAGGCCCTTCCATACACTCAGGGGTGAAGCCTGGGACTGTGCATTTTTAGCGCCTTCCCTGGTGATTCTGATGCCGATTCAGGCATGAGGCCGGTTAGACCCATTTCGCAGAAGAGTAAGTCAAGGCCCAGAGCGGGAAGGGCGGGCACAGCTTCCTTTGGCTGCAAGGGGGGTGAGGGGCAGCGAGGGAGGGAGGGGAGCCCTGGCTTCACCTCTCCCAGGCCCCTGGGAACAGCCAGCCGCTTCCACCTCTTTGACTAGGAACGCCTTTCCCTCCCCCCACCCACATTGTCCAGACGACACCTCTGGGCCACGGGGGTCTCAACACCTGCCTCCAGCCCAGGAAAGAGTCCCTGCCTGTCCTCGGTCCCCAGCCCCTAGCCCTCTCTCCCCGCACTGGCCACGGCGAGTGTGACTTACCATGACCCCCAGAGGCCCCACAGCAGCACGGACACGGGTGCTAGAGCCACAGCCTCCAGCTCTGCAGCGCCACACTGCCTGCCCCCACCCGGAAGCTCTAACAGACGAGGAGCTGGTCCTCCAAGTCCCAGGGCCGTCCCCCATCAGCCTGCCCGGGTCAGGGGAGAAGCTCACCCCAGCCGGACCTCAGTGCTCCTGCCTCACCAGGCATGGGGGCAGCCCCAGCAGGTGGGCGGAGCTGGGAGTGGGGGAGAGGCTCCTGGGATGGGGGGGTTCCTCCCGGAGGAGGGAGCAGCTGGGGAGGCAAAAGCCAGCACCTGCCACCCCGCCCACCCCCTCCTGACCCGGGTCTCACCCTCCGTGAGGGCTGCGTCTCCTGCCCATCCCTTTCGCTCACCAGACGGCCCCTAACGGGCTTGCTGGCAGCTCCAGTGTCCCCACCCAGCCACCCCAGGCCCCACTCCCCTCACACGGGTGTATCCCCGGCCCAGCACTCCCACTTCCTTTGCCTAGAATTGCAGACCCCTCCCCTGCCCAGCCATGGACACCTGCCCTTCCTCGCAAGTGGCCACTTCCCTGCTCAAACCCTCAATGGCTCCCTATTACCTGCCGTCTGAATCCTCACTCTGGGGTTTAAGTTCCACCTAAATCTGGCCTCCAAGGTGTCACTGGCAGTGTCATTATTCCATAAGCCTGTTCTGATTACTTATAATAAAAAAGGTAAATATCTCCAGATTCTCCGACCCTCCTAGAGATTGGACCTGCTTGTGGCCACTCTTTTCTTCTTTATTCCCACGTAGGATGGAGAAGACACCAGCCACCTCATTACCTTCCCTCACTTTTCCTCTGAGCCTAAAACTGCTCTAAAAAATAAAGTTTTAAATAAAAACACCCCCTGAAAAAGTACTTGAGAGAAAGGGAGAGAGTGAGTGTGTTTGGGGTGGGGTGGGGGACCCACACTTATGCAGAAGGAAAGGCTGGAAGGCTGTGTGGGCATCTCACCTCTCCGTCCTGCCACTCTGTGACTTAATATGTAATTTGGGGGACATTAAAAAATCAGTTTAAGGAACTTGGGGGACAAGAGGCAGTTTTCATGAGAAAAGGCACCAACCACTACATTACACAGGCTGGGTTGGAATCTCTGTGGTCATGTGGCCTTGGGAGAGTCACTTGTGCCTTTTTCTCTCTGAGCCCTGGCTTCTCACCTACAATGTGCGGGATTATAGTAAATTGCAAACGTGGCCGCAATCTTTGCAGCATCTGCTATCAAAAATTGGATCGATTTGCCCTCCCCTTGAATCTTATATGTTGACAAAACATGTCCAAAATGACTGTACCTGTTCCAAGCTCAGACTTGCTCTCCAGGAAGCTTGTCCAGCGGCCACGAGCACAAGCTGAGTAAGGCCTGCTGGGGGCCAGGAACCGAGAACACTCACCCCAGTGGAGGCTATCTGAAGCCCCCCACCCCAGCCGGCCTGGCCGCTGACCTCAGGAAGTTGAGTAAGCCCAGCTACCAGAAAAACTGCACTGCTGGGTCCAGCCAATAAAAATAAACAGCTGCTATTTTAAGCTACTAGGTGCTGGGGTGGCTGTTCTGCAGCACTAGCTAACAGATATACTCACCCAAAATGCCCCTACCTTGCAACCTTTGCCCTTGCTCTTTCCTCGGCCTGGACCCTCTTCCCCAGATACCCACATGCCTTTCTCTCTCATTGTCCTCAGGTCTCTGCTCAGTGAGGCCACCTCAGCAGGTCCAACCCCACTCACCCTCCCAGATGTATACCTCACCAGAGCGCCATCACATTGCTTCTTTATGTGCCTGCTTGTTTGCTTACTGTCTCTCACCCCACCACTCACAGTAGATTAAAGCTCCACAAGGGCAAGGACAGTGATTCCTGCCGAGCTGGCTCTGGACCACCCTAGGTAGCTTCATGCCGGCCGCCCCCCATTGGCCCGCCTTGCTCTGGATTCTCACTGCCCTAGTCTTTGCATGTGAACGGTCCCTTTAGAGTGTAAAAGGGACTCCGCACCATCTATTGGTCCCCTTTCCCTCCATCCACCACTGGGGACACTCCCACCCCTATTTTTCAGAGGGGAAACTGGGGGCTAAGTGACTTGCCAAAGGAGATGGGGGTATTTCAAGGCACATCTTGCCCAGAGCTCCCTCAGACCACTGGACAGAGGTACCTCCTGCTTCCTAGACCAGGGACCTACTGGAACCCTGGTTGGGAGACCGCGCTGGAGCCTTTTCTCCTGCTCCAGGCTGCACGGGGGCCTGATCTGCCCTCCCCGCAGAAGTTCCAACAACCCCAGTGCCTCATGACGCTGACCTCAGCATTGTTTAATGTGAAGCACACCACAGGGGTCTTCAACTTTGGCCTGGGGCCCCTCTACACCGAGAGCTTCAGAGACTAAGGAAGAGGGGCAAGGAGGGGGTCCCCTGCAGCCTCGGGGCTGCTGCCACCTGCACCTCAACCTCCCTCCCGCCCCCATGGGCACCTCGGGGGTGTCCTAGTAATTTGGGAGGAAAAGCACCGAGGGCAAGTCTCTGGAGTTCCCGGGTGGGCGCTCCGTCCTGTTTGCCGTGGTTCGGGCTCTTCCCAAGTGTACGGGGAGGAGGACTTGGGCACAACGTTGTATTTGGGATGTGGCCCGGGAAGCCCTGGAAGGGGGTGTGGTGAGCGGGGTCTGGGACTGTGGACCCACCTCTAACTCATCCCACCGAGGGCCAAGGACCCCCCAGCTCCTGCCCCTCTCTGGGCGGGGTCCCTCCCAGGGGAGCAGCCAGATCCGGGGGCAGAGGGCCAGCTGTATGTGCAGGAACAGCAGCAGGTGGCCTTGGTGGCCAGGGTCGAACCCAGGGTACCTGCAGTGCCATGCGGGACAGACCAAAGAGTGGCTCCCCAGTGGCTGTGTCAGAGGAGAGCAGGGCCAGGAGGAGGGCTCACGTGGTTGACTCTCCACCTCCAGTACGAACACTGGGTTTTCCGAGCCCACCTGGCTAAGGGCCTTTGCCCGCAAAGGCCCCTGTGTGGACACAGTGTTCTCAGAGGGGCCTTTGCCCGCAAAGGCCCCTGTGTGGACACAGTGTTCTCAGAGGGCAGCTCCAGTCCGGGGAGCAGGTCTAGGCCACTTCGGGAGCTGCCCGCCTGGCCAGAGAAAAGCCTGTTGCCTCTGGCTGCCCTGCGGGCGCCTGAGATATCAACTCCAGGGAGCTGGAACTCCTAGAATTAGCCCCCAGGAAAGTGGCTCCAAACCAGTGGAACAAACAGCAGTGATTGGGAGTCGGCTGTGTCCACGGCCCTCAGCCAGGAGATGGCAGGATGGATAACAGGACGACCTCACTTTTGTGAAGCACTGACTGCGCCGCTCAAGGCTTTGCATGGACCACCTCCCCCTCGGTCCTCACAGCCCCTCCAGCTAGTCGGAGCTATGACACTCACCGGAGATGACACTGATATTCCAGCATCTCAGGTATGCGCAGGGGCCCGTACCTCCCCAGCTGGACCCTCTACTGTGCTCAGAGCAAGCCCCACCCTGTCCCCCGTCCCTGAGCACAGGTGCAGAGGCCTGAGCTTCGGGAGCGGAACCCCGGTCACCGCTGATGGGAGGGAGGTAGATAACTCGGCCTGGATGACCCGGAAGCGTCACAGAGTCCTTACCCACAGGAGACACAGTCCAGGCAGAGAAACAAGCCCTGGAGGCAAATGAGCAAGAGAAGTTAAACCCCAACACAACGCAGTGACACAGGAGAGGGTGCCACCCAGAGCCAGACGCTGGGCACCAGCTGTCCTGCCCCTGCTCTTTACCAACCCTGTGAAGTTTCTAACAAGTGTCTGAAAAAGCACTTAGAACAGCACTGGGTGGATGGAGGGGCCTTGCCCCCTACTCTAAACTGTTTGTTCGCAACAGATCTTCCCACCCCTTGCAGGGCTCTGCAAACAGCTGCTGTCCCCCTCCGCCCTCCCCCAGAGGGGTCAGCCAGCAGGAAAGCAGCCGCTTCACTAAGGCAAGGAGGGGCCTCCTACTGCAAATGGAGCCCCCAGGCCTTGGGACACTGCTGCGGAGACAACAAAATTAGAGGGAAGGGCAGTGAGCAAATCACAGAGTGGAAGTGGGTGGTTCAGAGAGCCTCTCGTTAGGCTGATGAGGTGCAGTGCGAGCCCAGGCCCTGCGGAGGGGTTACCTTCCTCCCGGGGGGTTGAGGGGCCCTCTGAAGCCCAGGGCACCTCAGCCCCTGCTTCCGCCTTCTGGGCAGACCCTGTCCCCTCACTGTAGGGGAGGGGCCAAGGGGCTCCCGGAGGGACCCTTTGACCTGCGTGCCTGGCCGAGCCTCATTTTCCTCATCTGTGAAATGGGGCTTTTGAGAACCTGGCTCACAGGTAATGACCAGGGATCCACCTAAACAAGTGGTTCTGATCCTGCCTCTCCATCAGAACCACGGTGAGTGCTGTGAACTGCCAGCACTGGGTCTGTACCCCCCACCACTGAAATCAGAACCTTGGGGGTGGGCCCAGGCATCAGCATTTAAAAATCTCCCACGCCAACAGCAGGTTAAGACTAGACCAGGCCTGTGAAAGCAGCTACAACTCCTTGGTTCGTGTCACCAACACCAAGTTAAATGGCCGATTTGGGGTCGCCCTCCCAGATCCCCACCCTCCTAGAACAGAGGCTACTTGAGGACAGGGCCCTCATCTGTCACAGCCACCTTTGCAGCCCCAGGGCCTGGGACGGTACATGGCATAGTGTTTGTTGAATGAATGCTGGTAACAGAACGAAACCTTACACCTACAGGGAATCTAGGGTCAGCAAACAACCGGGCTGAATACTTGAGTGCGTTTGGAAAGACAGCCCCGCCTCTCCACTAAGCAGTGGTCACTCCTCCCACAGACGTCTGCCGAGGACCCAGTGCATGGCAGGCACTGTTCCAGGCGTCCGGGCACATCAGGGAACAGAAAAGGTGTGGAGCCCTGCCCAGCCTCCTTGAGCTCACAGTCCAGCAAAGAGAGACAGAAAATAAGCTGAACATAACAAGAGTAAAGGTGGAGAGGTTTGTGAACATTTTTTCAATAAAGTAGGTAAAGTAGATCAGGAATTAAATAGGATGGTCAGGGAGGCCTCAATGAAAGGCAAGATCTGAGCAACGATTGGAAGCAGGTGAGGGAAGGAGCCAAGGGCGTGTGGGAGGAGAACATTCCAGCTCAGGGCCCAGGGTGGAAGTGAGCTGGGTTCCTGGGGGACTGAGGGAGTTCCAGCTACAAATGACCACAAATTTAGCGCATGAAACAAGCACCATCTTACTGCGCTCAGGGATTCTGGGGGTCAAGGACTCAGGGCCTAGGGGGACAGCTTGTCTCTGTTACACATAGTCTGGGGCCTCAGCTGGGGAGCCGCAACTGTCCTGGGGTGAATGACTGGACCCGGCTTTCTCTAGAGGACACTGGCCAATACAGTAGCCACCAGGAACATGTGGCTGTTTAAATTTATTCAAATTTTTAAAAATTGAAAAGTCACTTCCTGCGAATTCCCTGACAGTCCAGTGGTTAGGACTCGGTGCTTTCACTGTCGTGGCCCAGGTTCGATCCCTGGTTGGGGAACCAAGATCCCACAAGCCGTGGGAAAGAAAAGAAAGAAAAAAAAAAAAAAAAGTCACTTCCTCAGTTGTACTAGCTGCATTCCGGGTGCCAGACTTTGCAAATAAAAACACAAGATGCCCAGTAAATTTGGATATCTGAAAAACATAATTGTTTTGGTATAAATATATCCCAAATATTGCATGAGACATACTTATACTAAAGAAGTAGTGTTGAATTCAGAAACAATTTGACAGGGTGTTCTGTGTTTTCTCTACACCAGAGCTACCATGTGGCCGACGGGCACCTTGCTAGACCGCAGACAAAACCTTCCCATCACACGGAAAGTTCTATTGTCTGCTTCCTGGGCTGGGATGGCTTGAAGGCTGGGCTTAGCTGGGACCCATGACCTCTCCTGCATGTGGTTTGGCTTCTCCCAGCACAGCAGCTGGAGACAGAGAGACAGAGACCGGAGGGAAGAGAGAGAGCGAGGCTTCCTCTGGTCCCTACCGGGAAGTTCCACCCCCACCCCACCTGCAGTGTCACTCTGTCCCATTCTATGGATTACAACCATATCACTAAAGCCAGCCCAGGTTCAAGGGGAGGGGAATTAAATTCCTGTGCCGGGCAGTCACGTTACAGAATCACACAGGGGACGTGGACACCTTTGAAAAATACAACCTCAGGGTGGGGTCTACAAATCAGGTAGGGTCTTGCAGTTGTTGGAAGGACTTGCGCCTTTATGTTGCATCAGATGGGGGCATCCTGGAGGGGTGTTTTGTGGATGAGGGTCATGATCAGACTCAGGTTTTAAACTGAAACGTTAGGAGAGAAGTGGGGGACTGTGAGCTCGTCCAGCACGTGGCTGCCAGTGCTGGTGATGCGGAGGCTCCCTGACAATCCCGGCCCCTGCCCACCTCCTCTCTGCTTACCCAACAAGGACCCTCGTGACAGCACCCCACGCTGGCCTGTCCCTGCCCCCCTCAGTGGGACAAGCGCTTTGCAGGCGGTGTGAACGGGCCCGAAGACAAAAACCAGACTCTAGAAAAACACTTGTGCAAGCCCCACAGGCTTCTGAGCAGGCGTTTCCAGAGTTTCCCTCTCGACATGGGCTTTATCCATCACCTGTTTGTGGGCGCTCACTAGCTGCTTCTCCCCTTATCTCCTGAGGATCCTTTTTCCTCTCCCTCCTCCTCTGGCCACTTTTTCTGCCCCCAAATCCATGCCACCTGCCTCCCAACAAGACCAAATGGGCTCGTGATACAATCAACAACCCTGAGGACAGGG
The DNA here is from genome assembly GCF_002837175.3 of Physeter macrocephalus. NCBI lineage: Eukaryota > Metazoa > Chordata > Mammalia > Artiodactyla > Physeteridae > Physeter > Physeter macrocephalus. Next base: position 46,140,681 of record NC_041227.1, on the reverse strand, counting down.
AGGCCCCAAGAGCCTCTGCTGGAGCCAAAGGCTGACTCACCCTCAAGTGACCTGCTCAGCTGCTTTGCAGGAACCTCCTTTCCCCAGGCAGGACAGGCCACTGTGGCGTTGGGACTCCCACCACTAGGCCAGGAATTAGCATGTGTACCAGGCCTGAATCTGGGGAAACTGGTACTAGCCTAAGCCCAGCAGCAGCATTTTAATATGCTGTCCTGGAATCCTGCCCTGTCTTAGGTTGATCATCCAGAGCAGGCAGAGTCCCCTCCTGTGATTCTGCAGTGTGAGAGGACATGGCAAAGTACAGATACACAATCTCCATTCCATCTCCAAACGCCACCAAAATGACAAGAGTCTGCAGCGTGGCAGTTAAAAATCCTATCCTGATCCCCCAAGCCTCTCCCCTTTGACTGATGCTAAAAAATCCTCCTTCAGCTGAGGGTGCACCAGATGAATTAATACAAGAGCTGGAAGGCAGCCATCAGAAATAAAATGGCTGTGGGCTGGGATTATGGGCTCTCTTTTTTCCTGAGTGTTTTGAAGATTACAGGTCTCACAATTTAACAAGCTTTAAAAAGAGGTTTTGTAAAACATGAAAGTAAGACCCAATTAAAATTAAAATCTTCCTAAAATGGCTATGTAAGTCTTTGGTTTAACAAGTGAAGACTGCGGGATGGGGAAAAAGATTGCTCAAGAGAGGCCCGAGGGTGGGAAGGCCAAGAAACCCTCACCTCCTCCACACTTGACCTCCAGGGGGTCCTGCCCTCTTTCTGGTGGGACTGGCAGTGGAAAGACAAAGAAACAAAAGGTGTTCAGGCCTCTGGAACATGGAGACCATTCCAAAGGGAGAGAGAAAGTACTCAACCGTTAGGAACCTCCAGAAACCAAGCCCTACTCTGGAATCCTGAACCGTTCTCTGTAAAATACACTACCTACATAGGTAGGGGGAAAATCAGAAACACATTAACTTTTTTTTTTTTTTTTTTGGTGGTATGCGGGCCTCCCTCTGCTGCGGCCTCTCCCGTTGTGGAGCACAGGCTCCGGACGCGCAGGCCCAGCGGCCATGGCTCACGGGCCCAGCCGCTCCGCAGCACGCGGGATCCTCCCAGACCGGGGCACGAACCCGGTTCCCCTGCATCAGCAGGCGGACGCGCAACCACTGCGCCACCAGGGAAGCCCTAACTGACTTTTATGGGATGTGGTAAAATAGGATTTTTACTTCCTAGTTTAGTTTGTATTGTCTGAATTCCTTTTTAGTAGTCAGAAGATTAAAAACAGAAATTAAATGCCTTTTGAATAGCAACAAACTAAACCTGCAATAAGGCGTCACTGTGCTCTGCCCACCCAGCAAGGGGAGCCATGCATGTTTTGCAGGGGGGCACGGGGAACAGGGCTGGGGGAGGCTCCTCCTGGACCGCCCAGCTCCCAGCTGCCTCTGAAGTTCATAACCGGGCCCTGCCCAGCTGTGGTGCTCCCTGCCTTCCTTCCAGACTTAAGTCACACGGCCCAGCTCTGAACCCATTACCTCCCATCTGTCTGACACCAGTCCCAGAACGCAAGGAGCAGCCTCAGCAACAGAGAGTGTCTTGGGTCACCCAGAGAGGACTGCTGCTCTGGGAAGAGACCATCAGAAACAACTCTGCAAACACTGGGCTGCCCCTTTGTCCCACAAGCTGAGGGCACGTGTGGGCTCTGGGTGCCTCTGCCCCTAACAGGTGGAAGCTGACGGTGCAAGATGACTTCCAAATAGAAACCTCCTCTTACAGAGCTGGGTCTAGGCATCACCTCAGATGAACCTCGAAGGCAGTACCTGACATGTGCTGTATGTGGTACAGAAGGGTCACTAGCTACCAGGTCTCTCAGAGCAATCCTCAACCCTACAGCACACTCACTGAAGCTTTCAGAAGACACCCCAACAAAAGCCTCCCAAACACCACTCAGAAGTGGCCCCAATTCACCCATGGGCTTGAGGAAAAGCATTTTAGAATGCTCTGTGCCCACCTGTGCCCCTGGAAGGTGCCTGGGCAGCTATAAGTTTCCCACTTGGCTCTCCTCCTGCTGAGGCTGCACAAGGTAGCCCCTCCCTTGGGTCTGCACCCTCCGCCGCCCCCCGCAGGCGGCACGTAGATGTCAGCACCCAGTACCACACCGAGTCTTGCCTTCTTGCATCAGGGCGTTGGCTCCCTCTTAGCCAGGTCGCCTGGCTCCTCAGGAAGAGCCCACGTTTGCAGAGGCAGCAATGGCTCCATTGGCCGACGTGGGCAGGGAAGGGGAGGACTAGAAACACTCTCACCCGCCAAGAACCCCGTGCAGTTTCATGAATGACCAGCAGGCCTATGAAGACTTTAGTGCAGAAGGTAAACACAAACACTCCAAGATCACTCGTATAAAATTAACTTGAGGGGCACCTAGTCTAAAGCATTGCTGCACCTTACAGATCTGTCTGGTTCAGAAGGGTGCCCCCTTAGCCACCAAGCAGGGCTGGGACTTGGACCCCAGCGTCCCAACCACCTGTTCCACATCCAGCAACAGACCTAGTCCAAAGTGGCCCCCAGTCAAGGGCTATGGCAAGGCGAGCCACAGCCAGAACTCCTAGGACCAGCTGTGACCCAGGCACACTAGGCAGAGTCGCACACCCCAATGCCACATGACACCTGTGTTACTGTGGGGGATCCGGGGGTGACAGGTGTGCGGGAACCGAGATGTGGTTAGGAACCCAGACTGGAGCACAGCTTGTTTAAATGCACTCACTTCCTGCACCACACCTCCCAAACGCTTCACGTGAAGGGAGCAGGAATTACTGTGTCTAGGCTTGTTTAGTAAATTTTAGTCACTGTAACTGGCTGGGAGAGCAAGAATTCGGCATCAGTTTAACATCAGAAAAAGTCACCTATGGTGTCCAAAACCAGAGTTTTACAACCCTCACACCAGTTACAGCTGATTAAAACACAGGCTAAAAGCAGTGGGTAAACTTTTTACATAGTCTCAAGGTATCTTTCAAATAATTACAAAAGTTAGACATAAACCTGGCAGGCACCACCTTAAGGCTCAGTCACACCGATGATGGGATAGATATACCCTTAAAAACAGGTCTATAGTCTTCTAAACTGTTAAAGATTAGAACAGAGGCTGGGACAACGCTTGGCAGATACCAAAGCCCTCACCACCCCCAAGGCTTAGCTGCAACTGCAGTCTCAGGGCGCACCTGGTCTTGTTTCCCACAAAAACACTCCATAGTAGAGTATGGATTATTTTATTGTACACTTTATAAAAAGTCCAAACACACACATACCGCCCCCATTAGGGAGGGGGTTCACATCTTTCTTAATGTAGATCTGGCCACCTTCTAAATTAGGCCTTATTACTTGTTCTTATACCCTTAAGATGCTTCTCTCCCCTCAAATACTTATCTCCCAACTACAAAAATTGAGTTGCAAAGGGTGTATATAAAGATTTCAGATTTTTCTTGCTCTTGTTATAGTACAAACAACTCAAGGTGATTAAAGAACCAGGAGAGTAAGAAAGGGGGAAATTACCTAATGAAGAGATGGAATGTCTCTTACCTGTAACAAGCAGCTGACTCATCTGTTATAATCGGCACCTACCCTAAAGTAACCGGTCTGTAGGGGCATGGGCACAGGGAACAGTGAGGCAGTGTGTGCCAAGCCACTGCTTACACAAGCTCCAGAAGGCGCAAGATTCCCGCACCCTTTCTTAATTACGAAAGACAAATTAGAGGAGAACCCAGTACTTAGATTCTACCCACTCTGAGGTATTAAATGCATAAAGATTAGTTATGTCCAAGTAGCATGCAATAGAAATATTTTTAAACCAACATGGTTAAGTGTTAAGATCTTTAGAAATCAAAATATTTATTCACATAATTTTAAACTAAAGCCAAAGGTAATAAATCTTCCGTGGTAATGATCTGAGTGCAAGTGATGTGGGCTTTCTTCACATTCACGTCCTTCGTTCAGTTGTTCTTGAACAAGTCGATGCAGCTCTGCAGGAGGGAGACGCTGTTCTAGAAGACAGACGTCGGGGCACTGGTGAGGCACGGACCTCAGACCCACCGACTTCGCTTGTCACAAGACATCTGGCCGGGTGCTTGTTTTTCATTCAATGACCCTTGAACCACAATTCCCCTCACCCTAATTTCACACTGGGGAGCTCCTCACCCTCAGAAGGGCTGGTCAGCACCCCACCCCACGCCCCAGGTTTGCTCCCACTGCAATCATGCCAATCCCACTCATGTGACTTAACCTAAATGTGGTATTTGAAAGCCTTGGAAAGACTGGATAAAAAGTTGCTAGGGCTTCCCTGGTGGCACAGTGGTTGAGAGTCCACCTGCCGATGCAGAAAAAGTAGTTATGGGTGTGATTATAAATGAGATTACAAATGATAAATATTCACATAGGACTTGGCAGGAAATACTGTACAAAGTTCTCACTTTAAAGGAATTCAAAAAACCTAGACTACTCAGAACACTATGCATAAATGACTCATAAATGATACTTTAAAACTCCAATTTAAAAGGTCATATACAGCAGGACTTAAAGAGGGAAGTGAGTAAGCATCTCTGTTGTGGTCAAAATAAAGGAATTCAAAATACAAACATTCAGTCTTCCTTTAACCAGCACAGATGGCCAGTGACAGTGACCTGACTGCCCCGGCTCAGACAGCACCCTGAGGGGCTCAGTATCTGCTGTACCCAGGAACCACCCAAAGAGCCCAGAAACCCTGAGTGAATGAGCCTGGGCACAAAAACAAAAACAAAAACAAAAAACTCCTAAGAGCTCCCCAGTAGGATTCTAATATGATCTAGCACTGAGAACCACTGTTCTCCATCTTTTCTGGGCTAAATTATGCTACAGACATTATGAAGAAGTTTTCCTCCTTTTTAAACCAAAAGGGAATTAATATCAGAAGACACTTAGCAAATTAGAATACTATCAAAAAAAATCTTCCATGAAAATTCCAGATAACGAAGAGCTTATAAATGCTATGATGGATGCTCACAAATTACTGGAAAAACTCCTTCAGGGTGTGGCCCGCAAGGACGTCAAGAGAGAAGCTGGGTAACCGCCACCAAGAATGCTCTTCTCAAAAAGCAGTATTTCATCAAGACATACGGAGTTTTGGTTTGCAGTGGAAAAAATACTCTGACAAGTGGCTCCCACCCACACCTCGGGGATTAAAACCACAAAGCAAGTGCCATCTGCTTGATGACACTGGAATAATGAATTGGTTAATAACGTGAAAAAGACCCCCCAAAGTTGACTTAGTTTGAAGATAACACTTACCCTGGCATGCTTTATTTCCAGTTCAGACATTTCAATCAGATTCTTCCTAAATGCTGCCACTCTCTTTCGTTTGAAATTGATTAGCTCTACAAAGCAAAGTTTACCAAGAAAAACAGAACAATCTTCATCTTTAACTTCCAAATACCATTCTTACAAATAAAACGACCTCCAAAGCTTTGGTACCCTACACCACATTTTCTCACATTTTTGTTATCTCTGCCATTGGAACACACCCCCAGTCACCAAGAATGGCCCCCGAACACCTGGAGGTTTCTGAGTTGAGATGCCTTGCCCTTTCCGTCTAGGAACCAGTGCTTGTGGAGGGTGGGCTAGGGAGGTATTGGGCCACACATACTTGCACCAATGACCTTTTTTATGGATCATTTTTAAACTTTGAAAACTGCTTTTTTGTGGCTATTTCTACAGAACATGCCACCTTTGTGTCTATCCATCATGAAAATTCAGGATCACTGGCCTATCAGACTCCCTCTGATTCCTTCCACACACTTGTGAACTCAGGCTCTACCCTGCAGCTCTCACCATCACTCCTGTGATCAAAATCCTCCCTTAGCTTAAGCTGGTGCTCAGAGTCCTGTATCTTGTCTACACAGTACCGTCCAACAGAAATGTAATACAAGCAGCCACATTAAAAAATAAAAAATCAAAAAATGTATAGTGATGTTAACAACAGTAACTCGGATATATCAGGCTGGTCTTGTCAGATGTCAAAATAAGCTCTTCTCCTTCCCTCCAGGACCAGAACTCCAGACTGACCCATCTGTCTCCCAGGACATCTGCCCACTGCCCTGTGCTACTGCAAGAGCTCCCATCAATTCAGCCACAACCTTAGAACCTCAACCTAAGACAAACAGGTTAGGAGCCCTTTATCTCATTATTCTACAGAGTACTGCACTTTTAAATAGTGTACACCCAGGCTTACATTTTGAATAGGAGGATACGATCAAACAACAAAGGGACAAACCTTGGGCAACAGAGACAGGCCTAATCTGGCACCATTGTAAAGCTTTGTGGCTTCTCTTTAAAAAAATTCTCAAAGCCACTAAACTCTGGCCTATATAATTACCTAAGATTTCAACTCAGTAGTTTTGAAGTATTCTTTTTCCTTAGAAATTTAAATTAGCTGTTTTTTAAAAAAAGCTAAAATTTTTATTTAAACTACAGTGCGAGAAGGAGGTTCCTCTGAAAGAATCCAAAGGGCAGCCATGGGAGCGTGTCTGCAGGCCATTTGCAAAGACTGTACAGAGAAGCCCTGTCCCTCAGTGAGGGCACCGGAGTCCTGAACAGAGAGAAGCCAAGACAAAGGAGCAGAGCTCTTCCAGGTACACTGGGACTGCAGCGCCACAGAGGAGGGGGAAGTTCTGAGGAAACAGTCTTATAATGAGATATGGATTCCACATGGAAACCTGAGTTTTGAAGGGGGAGGGTTGATTCTGAGGGTGAATCAAGTGTCCACTCTAATTTACACTCACATTCTGGAAGACACAGTCTTTACTTTTTGCTCTGGCATGTTCCATGGCCCCTAAGAACTTCAGGGCAGTGAGATCCCCACTAAGGAAAAGACTACATACTACACTCGTGTTCAGTGGACATGGTACACCATCTCCCAATTTTATTTTGTTTTATTTTTTTGGCCACACTGCGTGGCATGCGGGATCTTAGTTCCCTGACTAGGGATTGAACCTGTGCCCCCTGCACTGGAAGCAGAGGGTCTTAATCACTGGACCACCAGGGAAGTCCTAAATTAAATTTTAACAGCCCCTTACTCTGGAATGGTAGAAGGCAAGAACCAACCCTCTGGGGATGGAATACAACTGAGTCATTATTACAGACTCATGATCCCTGAAGAGTATATACGTATGTGCACACATCCTGACACTTCCCCACTGTTGGCTAAAAGGTCTAGAAGCAGAGGCACCCCAGAAGAAATGAGCACACGTGGCACTCAATCTGGGCTCCTGGAAGAAATGGCGATTTTCATGGCTGGAGTAGAAAAGGTCTAAGATTAGCACAAAACATCTAACCCTCAAAAATATGGGGGTGTCATAAGGACACGCCAGCTTTAAAGGCACTCTCACTGGCTCAGTCTGGACAGTGTGAACACCAAAATAACTTTGTACAGTCATGAATTTTAAAATTTTTTGAAAACAGGAATCCATGAGTCTAATGAAGATGATTAAAAAAAATGGGAGAGAAGGGAAGGCTTGTGTTAATAAAGAACAGACAGAACCAAGTGCTGACCTGGAGGAGTCGGGGAGGGGACAACTATGTATTGTATCAAAGGTTACCAAAGTTGGTAACTGTACTGTAGGGATGTAAGAGAAACACAGCGAAGTTTTCAGGGATAAAACGACTAAGAAAGATACAACTTAATCTCAAATGGTTAAAAAAAAAAAAACCCAGATATGTTTATAAAATCACACAAGTAGGAGCACATGTACGTGTACAAGTGACAAAGCAGAGGATGTATGGGTGTTCTCTGTACCATTTGTGCAACTTCTCTCTGTAAGCTTGAGATTATTTCCAAATAAAAAGCAAAAAGTAAATAAAGAGTGGCCCCACTCAACCTTCTTTTGCAGATTCAGAAAGCTGTTCGAATTTCTGGCAGCATTCCTGCTGGTGTGCCTCAGCCAGCTTGACATCTCTGCTTTTTAACCGGGCCTTATCCAACGCCTTGTTTGAATTCTCATAGTCAATGAGGGCTTTAGTGCGTCTGTATAAGAGATCCTGAGAAGAAAATTAACAGATATGATACATGGTAGTTAAACCTATACCGAAAAACCTCTAGATCAATGAGGGCTGTGCGTCTGTATAAGAGATCCTGAGAAGAAAATTAACAACAGATATGATACATGGTAGTTAAACCTATACCGAAAAACCTCTAGAACAGAACAGGAAGACTATCTGAAGTACTCTAAGAAACAGACAAGTACCTTGGGGCACTGCCTAAAATGTCAGACATCAACCATCTCCTGCACCGCCCTGCCCTTAAATCTTAACATTAGGCTGGTAATAGCAATGCTTAATGCATTGCTGACGGCGTTTCCAGAATTCTTTATATGGATCAAGAGAAGGAACCAAACAGTGATGACTACAGGATTTTTTTCTCTAAGAAACATGTCACAAGACAAGTCACCTAAAATACAACTAAACTACGGGGGAAAGAATTAATTTCTACTTCCTGATGACATTTTCCCATTAGGTATTTTCCCCATCTAATTTTATGCTGCCAGGTTTAGTATATTTCATATAAAAATAATTTAAATATTTTTCTTCAGGAGAGTGTAGACAGTGAAGAATGCACGTTCCATTCCCAAAGGTCATTCTGCTGACCACTTCATCTTGCTTTTGGTTAAGTAATGCTTTATGACTCAAAGGCTGCAGTGACAACTGCAATTCAATAAAAGGTCACAACCCCAAAGCCTTTTCTGCCTCAGAAATAGCCCCTTTGGTATATGTCCGGTTACCTCTGCATTCAACAGCATATAATCTCCCAAACCATTATCTATCTACTCAGCACCAGCCCTACTGCCCCTAAGTTCCTAGGTATTGCAAACTAAGGACACAATGTCACAAAAAGGCACGTCACTGTGAGATGATTTCAATCTAAAACGGAACTGGAGGATACACACCCGCACCCTCAGAATATAACTTATACAACTTAAGAACTGAGAGACTGATTTCCCACAAACACCTGATATACAGGAGACCAAGACTTACCTCCCGACCAGTGAACACCGGCCAATGAGCTTACTGCTGGGGACCAGCTCCCTCACGCCAACCATCTTACTGCCAAAGACTCTTCCTCTTTGCACTCCTTGCCCCAAAATACATCCCACCCCACATCCTCAATGGACTCTCCTGTGGCTTGCTACAGTGTTTCCCACACTGCATGCAACTCCTCTGCTATTCCTGAAGAAACTCGAGCTTGCCTCAGTTTACTTCTTTATTTAGGCTGACATCACTTACATGAACAATCCTGACAAATCCCCATCTTCTTTCATTTTTAACAAAGAGAATACATCTGTGTCATCAGACCTCTTCTGGGAGAACTCCCTCACCTTAGCAGCCTCTATGTTGAGCATGTAGTATCGGAGGAGCTCTGTCAGCTTTAAGTCTTCATCTGAGGAGACTCGACTCTCTACTTTCTGTTAAAAAATCAAAGGCCACCATCATCTAAGCAGAAATCTACAGATTATAGAATACATACCTTGAAGACCAACATAAAAATCCTTACCCTAAGTTTTTCAAATAGCTCAGCCGCCTTCAATAGGTACCTGCAAATATACACGATTTTGGCTTACGGTCTTAAATCATGTATGAAATATGATCTTATCAATGCTCTAAGACATGAATGGGTAAATTCAGGAGTCCTAGTCTGTGGCGCTTTAGAATTAACTTATCAAAGCAATGCTTTCATCACAAGTGGCCCAATCTAGCAGAGAAGACAGTTACGAAATCGAGCACATTTCCAGTGCCGCACTCACCAGCATTGGCCTCTCTTGTTGCCCCTCAGCCACCTTGCTGTGCAGAACCTGTGTCCCCACGTTCTTATCCGCTGTTAAACCTGTGTTAGCCAAGGTCAGGTTCTAAGCCATAAATACGCTACTAGTTTGTCTTGGTTCTGCCATCAGCCTGACTCCCATTTTCAAGTCTGAAATACTAACGCCCCCTAGACCAAGCCTAAGTGTAAGGAGAACACAGTCATTTGAGAGTTAACAGCGAGGGGGTGGTTCCAGGATACAGTGCCCACCCTGCAGAGACTAAAATCCACAGTTGATCAAGTCCCTTATCTATATGGTGTATTTATTTGCATATAACGCATGTACATCCTCCTGTATACGTTAAATCATCTCTAGATTACTTACCACGCCTAAAGTGTAAATGCTATGTAAATAGTTGTAAGTACAACATAAATGCTATGCAAATAGTTGCTGATGCACAGCAAATTCAAGTTTTGCTTTTTGGAACTTTCTGGAATTTAAAAAACAAGTATTTTCGATCCGCAATTGTCTGAAGCTGTAGATGCAGAACCCACAGATATGGAAGGGGCCAGCTATACCATCTCACACCAGAAATAACTAGAATGAAGAAACTGTGAAAAATTTAGGGCTTCCCTGGTGGCACAGTGGCTGAGATTTCGCCTGCCGATGCAGAGGACGCGGGTTCGTGCCCCGGTCCAGGAGAATCCCACATGCCGCGGAGCGGCTGGGCCCGTGAGCCATGGCCGCTGAGCCTGCGCGTCCGGAGCCTGTGCTCCGCAACGGGAGAGGCCACAGCGGTGAGAGGCCCGCGCACCGCAAAAAAAAAAAAAAAAAAAAAAAAAAATTAATATAAAAAAATGCTCAAAATCAGACTGGGGTCATTACTTTACCCTTATGGCCACCTTAACCAAATCTCTTCAAGTCAGCCCAGGGCATTACTGAGTAAAGCGCAAGCACTATTTGCCAGTAAACACAAAGCAAACTTCTCTCAAAGACAATTCCAAATCAAAATAATCAACAACAGACACATGTAAGTTTGACAGAAATAAAGGCTTTGACAACAGCTACCACGTTTGGTACAGAAGTGCCCTGAGTCCCCTACAAACGTCTTTCCAGTATTTATGCTCAGAGGGTGTATAGTATAAAGTGAGTGCTGGAGACTATGGTCGACCCCAGATGGGCTTGGCTCAAGAGCGGAACTGAACCTGTGTAGTCATTACCCATTTTACCACCCAACAGTTTTCAATTAGGGGATTAGAGAAAATGTCTTCCAACAAAAACTTACTTTTTGATGACCGTGGGCTCTTCTAAAGCCAGGCTATGCAAGCAGGCTGCGGTGTGGATGTAATCGTCCGCTACATCTGCAGGAACAAGGACAGCCCTTTTATGTGAGCAGAGCTGGCACATTAGCAGACTAAGGGGCTAATGGGCGAACGTATTTACTTTTATGAGCGCTGGTCATTCTGTCAGCCTTTGCACAGGAACCCTTGATCCTATCGTAATAGTTACTGAGGAAATGCTTCTCTTGCTCAAAGAAGTCATCTACCTCCTAAAGGGAAGGAAAAAAGGTTTAAGAAGCAAAACTTCTAACAATACAAATATGTATTTTATATTAGAAAAAAACACTAAAGAAATAAGCTTATGCGTAAGTTTAACCTCTAAAGACCAGGGAAATAAAAATAATTTTTTTTTGAAATGGACTTTTCATACCTGGGATTAGGAAAAGTGAAATGCTGGCAGGAAATGTCAACAGAGAGAACCATTTTGAAGAGCCATTTAGCACAGCCCAGTAAAACTCAGCATCCTCTCTAACCTCCAGCCAATTCCGCTAGAGTGGTGGTTCCGCCCAGTGGGTGGCTCCCTCGCCTTGGATACCTGCACCTGCCAAATGTGTTCAGTTCCAGACTGGGAGGCAACGCTGGCCAGACTGGGAGGCAACGCTGGCATCTGGCGGGCACTGACCAGGGATGCCAAATGCCCCCGCAATGCGTGGGGACAGCACACCTTCAGTTGTGCCAGAGACAGCCCCAGAGCTTCCACATTTCTGACAATGCCCTTTCTCAGCACCTACACCCTGGGCTCCTTACTCAAGCCCTCAAGTGGCAAAGTCAGACACCAGACAGTAACTGTTATGGTAGCAGGGAGGGAGGCTGAGGAGTGAAGAAATAAACCATACCTACAAGGCTAGTGAGAAACTTGTACATTTATTTGATGTTCTAGAACAGCACTGTCCAATAGAAACATGTGAGCTACACGTGCCACTTAAAACTTTTGTAGTAACCACATTATAAAAAGAAACAGGTAAAACCCATATTTTATGGTTCTTTCTTCCTATCAAGTCCTTGAAATCCAGCATGTAAACAAAACATAAAATTCAGTTCCTTTATTACACCAGCCAACTGCATCTGTCAAGTGCTCAACTGCCCCCTGAGGCCGGGGCTACCAGGGGACAGTGCAATTCTGGAGAACAGCATGAAATACTGGTCTTGTAGCTTATTTTTAAAAAAAAACTGAGTAACCTCTCCTTACAGAAAAGGAGAAAACGAAGACTTAAGTGTGGAAAGGTTCTTATGCCTTCTCCTGGGAAAGAACGGAGTATTTTCGGAAAATAAGTGAAAATTCAATGAGTAGATAAAAATAACCAAATTTGAAAAAAATTATTTACATTTTTGAGAAGCTAATACCATTTGTTTCACAAATACCTATTCTGAAGAAACAAAAGGTCACCTATTCACACGAAGAGAAGAATTTTCTCAAACAGCTAAAGGCCACTTACCTTAACTCCTGAAAAAAGGACTTCATCAGCACTTTTCACCACACTTTTGAAAAAGCCACCAAACATCTCTTTGGTATTTTTCCGCCTAACACTTAGCTAAGGAGAAATCCAAAACAGTTAACGGTACATATATTTCCCATCAAGTCCTGAACACGTTCGCATACACTTAAGATACCTCTAATTCCATCGTTAACAACAGATCTAAAATATCAAATAAACAGCTAAATCTAAGCACAGGTTGTAATTCTAAAAGTGTGACTTAGGAAATATTTTGAAAAACTATCTAGGTATCAATATCAAGTCTTAGTGCCTTTAAATTCTTGGTAGAATTACTGTTCTGTTATGCTGATTATTCACTGGTTAGACTTGTGAGGAAATGTCTAGGTCAGGGCTTGCCTCATACATATTAAACAGCAAGGAATGTAACGTATTTTTGTAAAAAAGCAAGCATATGTCTCTCCCTTTCAATGAAAAAAAACAAATGTGGATCAACTTAAATTCTTTCGAATAATCCCAAACTTAACTGAGGGGGAAAAGGTCAAAATATTTACATGCAACATTTTATAAAAATGCCTTACACATTGGATCTATTGCCCTGGGGGAGGCGGGCAAGGGGAGGGGCATCTAAGAAAGGTTTCTGTTGTGTTTATAAGAAACTCAACCTTGAAAGTCAATTTTTCAGAAAATATATCAAGTATATTCTTTGTACATTTTAACTGAATCATGGAAATGGAATAAAAATGCCTTACATCTTGATCATATTCCAGGAAAATGTGAAAGTTGCGATCTTTACTGAGAACAGGGTGAGAGGAGAGTCGCTGAAGAAAGACTTCATGGGAAGACACAGTCTTCTTGAAGACCGCGAGATACTCACTGGAAGAGAAGCACACAAGGCCTCAGCTCAGCTGACCACCCAACACTGCTCCCTGGGACCTCACTGCGCGAACACCTCAACTGGACCCAAAGCAGCTTGGTATAACGTAGCATACAACTAGGTAATAAGGCAGTTCTCGTTTTGGAATATGTGGAACAGCCACCAAAGGGGAAGCGATATAACCAGAGTTGATAGGGTACGTCTGTGAAGCCCAAACCCACGTGTACTTAAGCACAAAACACTGGCTTCTTTAAAATCATGAAAACCCTTTAATTTTGCAGCCATGTACACAGCAGTGAGTCTAACAAAGCCTGGAACCGTCAGAAACTACACAGTGGCTTCATCTCAAACTACACACTAGAGATGACTCTGAACTTCCCAACAGTAGGAACTTGAGTCTGTTGTGTTCAGCGCTCTATCCTCAGCGCTGTCCACGGGGTACCAGGCTAATGGGCCTGTGCCAGCGTGCTGAAGAGACTCGCTGAGATGGACCCCGAAGGGAGGGAGCCAAGGGAAAGAAGTACAAGGATGGCATCATAAGAAACTGTATGCAAACCTCCAACTATGATACAGAATAAAGAATCCATTTTTCTTTGAAGAACTACAACCAGATTAAAAGAGCCAGAGCTGCGGCTATTCTTAGAATGCTTCTTTGTAGCAGCACTCACCGCCATCTAGTTTCAACTATGCTTCCAGTAAACAAACTTCAGGGAAGAAAGTTTTGTATGTTATCACAGCCTGAAGACTTGTTTATATATAAAGACAAACGTTTAGTTCTTCACTTTATGCCAGACCAACACTCCATGACAAGCATGGTCTACAGACAGAACCACCATCTACTCAGCATCAGCAGTCCCCAGGGAATCAATGTCTAAAGTACAAAGACCAGGCCCCTTCACCCACACTCTGCAAAATGTGGTTTGAGAAGACAATAGCCGGGTAACTAATTAACTGAAATTAGCTGTCAGATTCTGGTTTCTGCACACATCACCACTTTTATTCTCAAAGGGCAGAGCCCCCATCAAGAAAATGCACTTACGCTTCCAGCTCTTGCTTCATCTTGGCAAATTCTTCTTTGGTCATAGACCCTTCACCCTCTCCCAGTTTCTGCATCTTCTCTCGAGGGCCGTCGAAGTCAGGCTTTGCAGGCGCGGGCGGAATCTGCAGTCAAGGCGGTAACTCTTGAGGGTTCTCGCCCCCAGAGACGTGCAACTCAGTGCCTGTGCACAGGAGGCAGGGAGCCCAGAGGGGCTGCCTGAAAATCAACTTGCACTTTTCTCTTAAACTTATTCCTTTCGGCCACTTAAAAGATGTGTCCCCTACAATGGGCACTCACTTTGACTGCAACCATTTGTTCAGTTAATCACTGGACAGTTGGTAGGTATGACCGTTTATCCTGCTTCAATTGTCAGTTTAATTTATATATTACAATCAATGCTAAAATGAAGCCAATGAAGTACGATGAAGATAATAATCTCTGGATTTATAAAGGAATTTATTCCAGAGGATAAAAGATTCTAATTTTGCGTGGACATTCTTAAACATAAGCTTCAGTACTGATTTTGTTTAACTATTTGACCAGATTCTTTAGCTGGCCTGGCAGGAAAAGCCATGTTTCTCTCTCCTTTAAAATCGGCTAAGGAACTTCCCTGGCAGTCCAGCGGTTAGGACTCTGCGCTTTCACTGCCGAGGACACGGGTTCAATCCCTGGTTGGGGAACTAAGATCCTGCGAGCTGCACAGTGCAGCCAAAAAATAAAAATAAATAAAATCAGCAAAGTCTCTTCCTAGAGCCACGCATTAACTCTCAAGGGCCGAGCACAAAGACAACTGCCCCCTTTACGCCTTCAGCAGAACACACCTGAGAAACCCAGCACACACTACCACCAGCAGAGATCAATTCCACTTGATGGCTGAAAGGAAATGCCAGAGAAATGCCAAACCCAAAGGTAGACAAGACTTTACACCATGAAACTGCTTATTCTCTTTTATTGTACAGAATATAAGACTATGCTTCATCTTACAGCTAAAACGCTATTTTCACATACTTTAGATTTTACCAGTAATAGTTAACACATACTCTAGTTGACAAATGAAATCAGACTATTTTCACAATCTATTATAAAAAAAAAGTGGGTAAAAGTCTCTCAAAACAAAATGAACAGCAAGGTAGAAGAAACTGGCTTCAGTAATTATTTGATTACCCAAAATGTACTTACAATAAGCCCAGCATAGTCTGTAGTTTCAATAAGAGTGTCATGTAGCCACACAAAGTCTTCATGTTGCCTTGTAACAGAAAACTCTGGGCTCTGAAACGTGGGCAGCGTAGTCTGTAAAGAAAAAAGAAGTGACTGTTAACTACTATTTTCAGATAAAGTGGCTTGGGTTTCATGCAGTGCACTATGGGAAAATTCTGCATAATAGAACATCCAGTTTTTTAATGAGATCCAATAAAGAACAAAGCTAAGATTCAACACGTTCTTTACGGAATTCTAGTCACACAACTCCACCTTTCAGGTCAACTCAGACAGATATAATCACGTAGGCCTCACGCTGCCTGAGTGACAGGTATGTTAATCAAGCCACCAAGGTATGCAGAGAAAACCTCGTGGGAGAGGACCTCATAGACAACGTATTACCAATATTATGCTGGAGATGGCATAAACCAAGAGCTCTAGCTTCAAACTTCCTGACTCAAATTGTGCCTCAGCCATTTACTTCATTTAAACCTGTACCTCAGTTCCTCACCTGTAAGATGGGGATGACAGAATACCAAAAGATTGTTAGAAAGAGAAAATTAAGCCCATGTAAACCCTTTACAAAAGTGCCTGGCATAAGACAAGCACTCAATACATTTTAATTAGTATAGAAGGAGAAAGGAGGCTAAAAATGTTCCTGAAAAGATCCCAAGAAATTAAACTTTCTATATTTTTCACAGATTGGCATATTGCTTTTGTCAAATTAAAAATCTGGAGAAAAATTAACATAACATTATAAATCGGTTATACTTCAAAGTAAATTTTTTTAAAAATCTGGAAAAAAACCTCTTCTGAATCATAATAGGTGGGGTGACGGCCAAGAACTTAGAAAATATGGGAAAAGCAAGCACTTCCCACACATGCAAATTAAAAACAAAGGTGGAGTTCTGTGGCAGGTGGCTCCAGCTCTATCGCTCTGCCTGGTTTGCTTCCCCACGGAGCAGAGGACAAGCCACACTAAACACCAGCAAAGCCCACAGCCCCAGGGCTCCACCACAGTAGAAAACGCTGTAAGAAGAGCACTCATCTGATGCTTACTAGGAGCAAGCGGAGGGAGGGGCCTCACTTAGCAGGAGTGCCACAATGCACTCATGTCACTAGGTCTCTTCTCACACCCACTGTGAACAACAAGGCTGCAACCTGACACTGTTTTTATTACTGAAGTCATTCTGTCACTTACCTTGGTGTGCACTGTAAATTTGACTTTATCCCTTTCACTGAGTGCATCAGGTATGTCAATCTGAAGCGAGGGATCAACATTCAGGTCCACTGATACAGATCTCAGCTGAAATACATTTTTTGGCTATTAGTCTCAAGTTCATTTTAGTCCTAAAAAGTATCCTTCCAAAAATGGGGAGCTAGCAATTAAAAAGCAGTCTATACAAGACTTCTACTGTTCTATTTAGAACAAAGTCAGTTGAGATAGTATTTGAAACTGTGGGGAAACCTGCTCTTAAATGCATGGGTGGGTCCAGTGAATTCCTGTAATCTAAACAAAGCAACTATGTAATTCTAATATCATGTACATTACATACTTTATGTGTACATGAAAAATACATTTAACCAAATACTTGAAGAACTGTACTAAGAATAAGAAGGCTTCAACCGGATAGAATGAAATCTTGAAATTCTTACATAAATGCTCAAATTACAAGAACATTCAAGAGGCATTAATAGACTGTACGTATATCTGAAAGTTAGAGGCTGGGAAAACTTGCAAGTGCAGAGAACAGTCAGGTGGTATGGGATCTTGGGTGGAGAGATAAAAATCCACTCAAGAGTGGACCTATTTATATTCAGGGACTGTCAAGGAGATGAGAAATCTAGACACACAAGAAGTGAATTGTAAAAACCAACAAAGGCGGGGCTTCCCTGGTGGCGCAGTGGTTGAGAGTCCACCTGCTGATGCAGGGGACACGGGTTCGTGCCCCGGTCCGAGAAGATCTCACATGCCGTGGAGCGGCTGGGCCCGTGAGCCGTGGCCGCTGAGCCTGCGCGTCCAGCAATGGGAGAGGCCACAACAGTGAGAGGCCCGTGTACCGCAAAAAAAAAAAAAACAAAAAACAAACCAACAAAGGCCTTAATTATCAGAATTCCACTGCGATTACATATAAGGGAGAAGTGTGAGCACTGCCCTGGAAACAAAAGTAAATGATTTTTGTGAGTTGGAAACTCAGAAGAAAATAATATCCAACTCCAGTTTTGCCTGTTTAAAAAGAATTCTTGGAAGAAGTGGACTGTTAGGAAAGTGGTTAAAATGGTCTTCTTTAAAAAAAGCTTTCCTACTGAATCTAAAATATGATAAATTCTTTCATTCTTAAGACAGACAAGCTGACAGTGGATCTGAAGGCCTGACACAAATAAGAGACTGCAGGAACTACACATCTCATCCTTCCCCCAGCCCCCAACTGTAAGCTAGTGCTAAAGTTGCCAAAACCCTCTAGACTATTAACACAAGGAAAATGCCAAGTGAAGACTGGAGTTAAGAGGATGAGAGAATAGGGAATCCTGAGTATTTCCCTCTAAATTTCCCTTTGAATTCCTTTCTTCAAAATAAAAAGACCAAAGACTGATGAACTTCTGAAAATAGAAAAACTGGTTCTATTAGTTTTAAAAAGATTTTATACCTAAGAACACATGGATTACTTCTCTCTCCTTTGTAGTATCTCAGAAACGGTCAGTACTTCCCTTTTTCCTTCAGCACTGTGACCAAGAAAAAAATTTTAAATGCAAAAACCAGAGTAAGCCCTAGAACAATGGCTTTCCTCTAAGAACTAAGGCTCATGTTCTTGCCACCAGAACTTGATTTTTAACATCAAGTATTTTAAGATCACAATATACTTAACAGTTCCTGACATGTCAACCTAAATACATCTTCCAAGTGAATTCTTGATGACTCCTATGAAATATTTGCTTGTTTGGCTTAATTTTCACATGTCCATTTATGAAATCTCTGCAAACAAAGATAAAGCTTCAAGGTCAGGGATACTTCATTTTATCACAGCTGTGACTCTAGCTCTGACACATTTCTGATAAAAGCTTCCTTCCTTCTGATAATTTACCACTGGGCAAATGCAGCATTCAAAAAGACCTCAAAATATACACTAAATTTGACTGCAGAGAATACTGGCCACCCCACTGATCTCATGTTTGTACGTGTCAAGAGTCAGTACATGAATAAAGTGGGTCAGGTTACTGGTGGAAAGATGGGGCCGCCCAGGGACCGTGTCTAAGGTGCCTTTCCCTGAGTTCAGCAACAACAGCCATGTTTCCCGAGATTCCATTTCCTAAAGAGGTCACAAATCCTGGTTTCCTGGCAGTCTCTCAATTTCTGAACATACTGTCAATTTCACTTTAGCTCACTCCAAGCCCAGTGAGCCCACGAGCACCACAAGGACTGCCTTGGGAATTAGGGTTGGAAGACCCAAGGGGAATGTAATCTAGTAAACGGCACCAGTCAAAGCAGCGATGGACTTCAGCGAACATCAGACGTCACCTCTTTCCCACACCTTCAGTTAACCATACAGAAGTAACAGCCCAGGTTATTCACTATCTTCTTGTCAGCAAAGATATTTTGTTTTTTAGTGTAAGAGTGTGATGACACAAAATAACAAAAACCACTACCACTAGAGGTTTGGAAAGACTATGCACTATAACAAGATGTCAAGCACCCAGCTTCTCCAGCAGTAATCACTTTTGCCTAAATATACCACCCTAGGAAGGAACTCAACAATCCCACCACCTGACATGATAAACACTCTCACCCCACCACAAAAACAAAACAAACAGGGCTTCCCTGGTGGCGCAGTGATTGGGGGTCCGCCTGCCGATGCAGCGGACGTGGGTTTGTGCCCCGGTCCAGGAAGATCCCACGTGCCGCGGAGCGGCTGGGCCTGTGAGCCATGGCCGCTGGGCCTTGCGCGTCCGGAGCCTGTGCTCTGCAATGGGAGAGGCCACAGCAGTGAGAGGCCCGCGTACCGCAAAAAAAAAAAAAAAAAAGTAACCCATAATAGATAACACGAAAATGTCTACATTTGGGCCTTAAAGAATTGTCTGAAAAAAGATGGTGGTAAAATTCTGAGTATGCAGACCACCACCAACTCAAATGATCCCTATTCACAAGTCAAAGGAACTTTCTTGTATTGTAGTAAGATAACCCTCCAGATAATGAAGCCCATAAATCACCAAGTAGTAAAAAGTTGTGAAATGTTTAAAGCTTCTAAGTCAGCACTGTCTCCTCACTCCGGAAGTGTCAACTGTGATTAAAAGCTCAGCATTCCTTTTTCTGCTTGGTCAACAGAACCAACACTCCATAGTCCCATGGCACAGTACTTGCTAAATAATCAACAGGGTGGAGGGTACAGCGAGTGGGTGACAGGCCTCCATACACTTTCGCCCACTCACTGTCTCTGCCCCCTAGCCTAAGTAAGTGCCCAGAGTGCTGCCTTAGCCCTGTTGGCCAACACTGTCTGACCTGGGCCACAGGTGTCAAAATGACTGGGACAGCTGTTTAAAGCAGCCGGGAGAGGCAGGCAGGAGAGGCAGGCTTCAGAACGGAGTCTAACCTTAGGCACGTTAACTTTCCCTTTCCCATTCCCTTAGGTCACTGGTGAGAATCAAATTTAAAACACATTTACTCTCCAATGCGCAATGTTAAGTTTTAAAACAGACTTTCTTTTGTAGATTTCCACAGAAACCACTACATCACATACTCCAAGTTTTAGATGGAGTTTCAGTCCCCAATATACTTCCTTATCAGACTAATCCTTACAGTAAGGATTACAGTGATCTTTGTGAGAAGAAAAGGGGGTAAACAAGCATTGCTTCATTTAGAAAACAAAATTTTAACTGTTTTAAGAAATCTGAAGGCTTGGTAAGAGAGCTGAAAAGGAGAAAAACTAAATCAATCCCTGTGCATTCCCCCTCACTTGTTCATCAGCCTCCCAGCTGGGGCACCTGACACTGGCCACAGGACAGATTTGCAAAGCTCTGAGCTGCTAAGGACCACTTTTGGTCCAGATCTCACTTATGACTCACTGTGGTACATGACTTTAACGCCATTGCAAAGCCTCCTCTTCAAAATGTTAAGTGGCACAGAGATGGCAAAGAGCACCTCTGTGGCTGGACAACACAAAAAGCCAGATTCAGAAATTCAGAACCCACAGAAGAAGATACATAAAGTATAAAAGATGTTATGGCAGCTGCAGACTCCAGTTTACACTACTGCCATATAGCCAAATGACAAAACACAATGGGAAGAAATCATCTCCGCAGTAACTCTGATCTGCTAGAATGGGGTCTAGTTGAATAGCCACTTAAGTCTAACTAGTTTTGTATACATGCAAGAAATTGAACATGCCAGCCCCTATATTTCCATCTTAATTTGAATGTTGCAAGGAAACTACTGCAGATAGAAGAAAAGCCTGCATGTATACGCTGAAATGACTTTCCATTCTCCAGTCCCGAAGCAGAAATGTACTTAGCCAGCACATGCTACATCAGTGTGCCTCTCCTTCAAACTGTTTCTCTCCTAAGGATTCTGCTTTGCTTTCCCTTCACCCAATGGCTAAGGTACTAAAGACCCCCTACCAGGGAGAGGGCCAATACAACAAATCATCTTTGAATGGTCTGTAAGCAGCATGGAGCCAGAATAGGCAAGCAACAACCAGGCCATATTTCAGCTAGACAGGTACGGATACCTTCCCTAGTCCAATACTCACTAGTGAGGAAATAAATCCAAAAATGCTCAGTGGCAGACAAACTGGATTTGCAGTAATTTCTGAAAACTGACTCACATGATACATACTTATGAAACATATATTACTTTGTTACTGTTTCAGCTCACAGGAAGGAAGTGCTCTGTAAGAAATTCTAATACTGTACCTTTCTCCGAACCCCTCTTTATGGTTCAAATACTGTAATGGTACTGAATTATTTCTTACTATTTTCTCCCACCCTGAAGGTAACCAAAACTTGTCTGTGTTCTACCCCAATTATCCCTGAGGCACTGGTGCATGAAAAACAATTGAACTGACTGTGTGCAATACATGAGCCGCTTTTACAGGTAGCTGTGTTCATCTCCTTCCCCCCACCACTGGCTCCCTCCGTCCTGTAATTCAGGCCTGCCAATATCATATCACAGTCCTCAAGGACAACAGAACCAAAGACTTCTAGATCTCAGTCTACTAACACAGATAATAGTTATGGAAATTAGCCACAAGCATAACAACTAGATAAAGAGCTGCAGCAAGTGATCAGATTTCCACCACTCATCTTGGTGAGATGAGACCCACAGGGACCCATCCCTGCTGACACCAACCATTCTTACCGGTAGTCCACCAACACACAAGCTGTCCACAGTAGAACAC
Organism: Physeter macrocephalus; assembly: GCF_002837175.3. Classification (NCBI taxonomy): domain Eukaryota; kingdom Metazoa; phylum Chordata; class Mammalia; order Artiodactyla; family Physeteridae; genus Physeter; species Physeter macrocephalus. The sequence goes on along the minus strand of NC_041227.1, from coordinate 46,118,604 downwards.
TGCAGACTGCAGGGCATTTGGAGGCTACGCAGCCCAGAGTTCCTAGAACAGAAATCCGGGCTTGAAAGAAGGTCAGTGCAGCGTACTCAGCGAATGGATAAACTGAATCATCATTTCACAAGGCTGCAAGCCCACGAGCTAGTGGAATCCCAACATGGAACCAGAAAGAGATTAAGTTGAATTATTGGCTAAAATAAAATTCATTGTGAAATCCATCTAATTACAATCCATCTAATTGCAAGATACCCGGATTATTTTCAGGAGTTCACAAAGTGAAAGGTTGAACCATATGATCTATAATGATCTCCTAGCACAGAAATTCTATTGGGAATCAACATACCACTGCTACAGAGGAAGCAGCTGCCACAAACAAAAAACTAATTTCCTCCATTCAAAGCTAAAGCCCTTCACCTACTACTAGATTTCATCAAGTCTCCCTTCCAAAAGTTCCTGGTCTATCAAGTCCACAGCTCCTTACTACAAAGCAGTCTTACTTTATGATCAACCCAATACGAAATAGAAAAAGATTTGAGAATAAAATTTACCTTCACCAACAAAGATGATTCAGCAACGTGGATGACGCTGAGCTTGAGCTTGTGTCATGAGTTTAAGACACAAATGGCAGCGTGGAGAGAAGAAAAGCTTGCCTGCTTCCTGGTGGGATTCCTTGTACGCTAGTCAGAGGCACCACACATTTCCCAGATCTTTCAGATATAAGTATTTCAGCCCTTCATCACTCACCAGATACCTGGTCCCCACTAGCACAACATGTAAGCTTTGCACTGCTCTTCATTAAAGATCAGGTGAAAGCCTTAAGGTTGGCGACATTTCCATTTGTGCTCCTCACCATTTACACTAACTAGACCCAAAGGCTTAGGGATCTGTCCCTCAAAAACAAGTAAACCATAAACTCTTCTGGCAGAAAACACATACCACAGATTAACATAAGCAACTATTTTGAGAAAACTACACTTTTCTCTCCAGACCATATAGCAGTGCCTGAAAAAGTTACACCAAATTTGTAAAAGGAGGGGGGGAGTCAAGCCAAGAACCCAATCTCTAAACTAACGTTCAGTCTCTCCTGAACCTCAAACTGCAACTTCCCTCCTCCCTATGTATTTACGGTTTGCCTTTGGGGTATGAAACAGTTGAGAAATTCCGTATCCCCCTTTTAGGGGGAAATCTCTCTTCTTAAGAGCAACTCAATGGCCAATCAGAAAATATACAGGTGTTGGTGGTGAAGTATCTTTTTTTTTTTAGGGCAGGGGGAGGAGCTAGTTTCTTATGTAAAGATGTAAAGAAACTTCTCAATTTGAACCTGTAAAAGACAAATTTGCTATTCATGCAAGACAAGATGTCCCACTATCCCTTCGCTATTTCAAAAATAAAAGGCAGAACCTATAAAGCTCAAAAATACTTTTCTCTGAATAACTGGGTTGTTTCCCTAAATACAACCTAACTTCAATGCATGTACCTTTCACCACTGGCCAGTGGTACTACTGACCTACAGAAATACATTCTAATTTCCTCAAGCAATCAGGACAACAGAGCAAAAAAGCAGGATTTTTAAACCAAGTTCCACCCTGTAGCACATTTCTCAGTTATCTTCAATTCTGCCCCACAATGTTTTGTGAGTACTGTGGCATCCGAGCCTCAGGTTTCCATTGTCCAAAGGGAGCAGTGAACTCCAACATGGTAAACACAGCAGAGTTTGTAACTCTCAACTGCCCAGAACCCTTTACCATTTTTTGGTAAGGCTCCTCAATACTGGGGGGAAGGCTAATTCTACCAAAGATAGTCAACGATGCTGATGTTTTAAACGGCCTGTTATTTCCTCAGGATTTATCAAGCATCTGAAAAAAAACTTGGAACAAACTGGCACACTAAAGATTAGCCTCTAACACAATCTGACCACCCATATCACACCATTTTAGAAAGTTTAAATTGGTGATTCTCAACCAAGGGACATTTGACAGTGTCTGCATTTATTTTTGACTGTCACTGATGAAGGGAAGGGAGCTACGGTCACCCAATAAAGGCGAGGAATACTGCTACAATGCGCAGGAAGGACAATTCCCCACAACAAAAAATTATCAAGCCCCACGTGTCAATCGGCAGTGCTCAGGTTAAGAAACCCTGGTTTAAACTGAAGCTCTACATTAGATGTTAGTCACTTACTAGGTCTCATACCAAATGAGAATTTGGATCTCAGAATCCAGAAAATTCTCTCAGTCACCCTAAGCCATTTCTTCCTACAGCCAAAAAAAAAAAAAAAGTGGGCAGATCATGACCTGCTATAGTAGTATTCACAAATGGGGATCTTAAGACACTGTCTGCAAGTTACTGATCCAGAACTAAGGCTTGGGCAGCTTTGAGAAGCCACACTTCCCGAATTTAAGAAGTCAAGCCATAAACATAGTAGAAAACTTCAGTCCACAAGAATCACTCTGGACTTGCTGCAGTATTGGTGAAAATTCAGGACTGTTCCTATACTAACATAAATTTTAACACTCTTCAACTAAGCTGGTGGAGAGTGGTGTTCCTAAAGACAACTTCCACACCAGTTAACAATCTGCAAACCAGAGCAGCAGCATAAATGTAAAACGTTAATGACTGGCTCTGGGAAGGAAACACTGTCCACCCAAAGTCCATGTAACCAACTAGTGAAAGTTAAGGTGAAAGTAACAGCACTAGGCTGGGGAGGGCCCTTACAAAGCTTCTCCTGTGTGATCATTTGTTTCAGTCCACTAACAAGTTAGGAATAATAAAAATCCCAGGAGACAATCAGGACTTGCACTCCATTTGCCGTAGGTTGGCAAGACTAACGGGACCAAAACTCATCACAATAGACATACACTGAGTCTGTGAGTGGGAGCCTAAATATGATGCCCGCAGTATAAAGGACCTTTTGGCAAACAGGCCTGGGTAAATATCTTATGGGAACAAGGTTCTGCATAATCTCCATTTCTCCCCCCAACCATAAAAAACTCCAGATACCTTAGAATGTTGATGCAGCCAGTGCGGGAGGCGGGGCGGGGGCTGCACTACACCAGTTTCTTTATCATGAAGATGCGGCCTAATGGTGTTAAAGGTTCAGTTAAATTTCTCAGGGGCTCGACTTAACAAAACCTTACTCTTCTAAATTTAAAGACCAGAACACCATCTTTCCCATCAGTAGAGGACTAGTTAAAGAACAAATTAATCAACTGCTTTCTGGGAAAGGAGACAAATCAACACCTTCAGCTGAAAAGGATACGACTAAATGGAAGTGCCAGGCTACCGGATACACGCCAGTACTTCTGTTTTGCTGAACTAGCCAAAAGTTCTGCAGGAGCACTCAAAATCCTCAAAAATTAGGTTCCCTGTCTTATTAGCGGGTCTAAACCTCAAGAACTCCTATCCTCATAGAAATTCCAAAGCAATAAGAAAGTTTAAACTTACATTTTCAGCAAAAACGTAAAATATTTCAGTTAACTAACAAAGCTGAATTACAGCAAGAGAACGGTTTGCCCAAGATTTGCCCTCCTGTTATTTCACTCTTGTCCCAAACTCCCCTTTGGTGAACAGTAAAAATCATCTAGACTTGATCCACATCCCAGGACTAGTATCGGATACCAGGAAAAAAAATGAAGCCACGTGTTAGAGTAATATTTTATTGAGTTTATTATTTCCTTATTTCTGCAATTAAAAGAAAAGCAGGAAGATAATTCTATATAATCCTTTCCCGTAGTCACTAAAACCAGGAGGCAGGAAACTGCCTTCAGAATCCTCTTTTGCTCGAGGATCAGAAGGGTGGGGAAGTTACTTTAAAAACCAACCACAGGTATACAATACTGACAAATAGGAAGGTCGGTTGAAGTTGTAAAGAGCTGTCATAAAATAAATTCTGGACCAAGAAAGAAGATGGAAGGTGGGGGATGGGGGGGAATCCATCTACCCAAATTTCTATTCAGCCATCTAAACTTCTAGAGAGAAAACGACCTTTGGAATGTTCTAGAGAGAATGGTTCTCAAGTTCCCACTTCCGGCTTTAGAAGAAAAAATTACTTTCCACTTTGAAAGAAATAAAAATACTCCAACCAAGACCCTATCCTCACGCTTCATTTCATTTAACTAATACAGCAGTGACCCCCCTTGCTGAACAATCCGGCAGCCGTGTGCGAGCTTTGGCACCACTAGATGAAAAGGTCTCTCCAAAGAGCTGTGGATCAAAGATGCCTTTGATTTCTAAAGAGATCCCTTCCACGTTACTTAAATGTCAGAGCGCCTCAAATTCCTAGTTTTTTTTTCATTTTCTGTTAGAAAAACGTTTCTGTTGACGATTCTGCACAAAACGTTGCGGCTCATACCAACCCCTGTATATTTCAAACTAACTTATGAGTAAAGGACCAATCAAAGTGGAGGCTTGCCTCAATCTTCAACTTGCTATGGTGACATAAATTGACTGCATTAGTCACCTTTTAGACCTCAAAATCCAAGCTGCATGGGGTAACTTACATCAACACGCAAATCTTGAGAGCGAAAATTAAGTTCAACTATTTGAACACCTCCTAAAAATGACAGCACTCTCTTCCGGAACGGCGCACTGAGCGCTTACGAAGTTGCAAGGGACACACTCCGGATACCTGACTCGACTGAATTTCCCCAGTATCTTGGAGGGGCTGGGGCGCGGTTTCGAGCTCCTTTTTTTGCTGCAAAGCGCGTCTCGCGTGCACCGCGCGGTCTCCCCCGAGAAGTTTTAGCAACTTTCCACGCCGAGCGCGCGCTCCCGCGTCTCCGGCCCCTGCCCCGCGAGCCCCTCCCGGGAACCAGGGCAAGAAGCGTGGGGTCTGGGTGACCGCCGGGGCCTCCCGGCCCGGGGGCCGAGGGCGGCCAGGGCCTCACCTTGCTGCGGTCCTCCTCCTGCTGCTGCAGCAACTCGGGAACCGCGGCCATGGCGACGCGGGCCTCGAGCGTGGCCGCCTGGCTGTGCGAGGAGAGAAGAGGCTGGGCCGCCGCCACCGCCGCCGCCAGGGCTCGTTTCAGGGGCGGCCGCGGCCCCGCCTCCGCCAGCCTCTCTGCCCGACGGCGGCGGGAGGCCTCGCGACTCCTCCACCGTCCCAGCAGCCCCGGGAAAGGCAAGCGGCGCCCCACGTGCTCCCCCAGGGCGGCCTCCCCCGTCCCCGCTGCCGTCCATCTTGGAGCCGGGCAAACAAGCTACGCGGGGCCTACCCTCGCTCCGAGCCACGCGGAAGGCGCCGACCACCGGCCACCACAGGGACGCGGTGTCCCTGACACTCTCCCAGCGAGGCGCTTCTCAAGAAAGGGTGCGCGCTCTTGGTGGGAGGGAATTTATTATTCAGACAGAGTCCAAGATGGCGACGAGCTCTGACGTAAACGAGATCTCGTGAGAGAGAGAGAGAGAGAGAGATTTGGAGGCGCCCGCGCTTCTGCGTGCGGGGTGGGTCTCCACACGGATCGCTCGAGTGTCCACTGAGATGCACGAGGGGCTAGGGGTGGGGCGTGAGCGCCGCAGTGCATGCTGGGGCCGCCGTGCCTGGGGTGGGGCCTAAGTCGGGAGCAAAGCGCGGGATCGACGAAAATCCCTGCTTCGCGGGGTTGTCGCGCCCTGGAGCTAGCGGAGCGCGCCGGCTTCCGAGGTACCTCCCCTGCTGGCCCTCCCTAACCCTGACGCCCGCCCGAGGGGCCGCCGCCGTCCTGTCCCCTCCGGGGCTCCGCCTCCGCCGGAGCGGGGATCAGGCGTTGGGCCTTGTTGATGGCCTCTGGCCGGCTCAGGTCAATGGGGACCCTTCAGGAGCGCGAGTGCTGCGTCTTGAGCGGGCCGGGTCGCAGTGGTGCCCATCTTGGAGGGTGTGAGGGGTTAGATGGAACTCTCCACGCAGGATACGTAGCAGAGAATCTGGTGTTTAGGGATGACTGGAGGCACTGTTAACTCTGACTGTCGCCGCCCCTCCAGCGTCCTGTGTTTGTCTCACACACGCCTCCCTTCGTGGCCGGCACATGGCTCCATAGTTGGGGACATGTGGTCTACTACTTCACGTTTAACAGGTGCCGGTCCTTTAGAAATAGTTTTGTCCGAGTATTACCGAGTCCAAGCTCGGCTGCAGGACAAGCCAGTAAATTGACAGATGAGCTGTTAGGGCAAAGTATAGAGACTTTATTCAGAAAGCCAGCAGCCAGAGAAGATGGTGGACTTGGATCCCAAAGAACCATCTTCCCCAGTTAGAGTTTAGGCTTCTTTTATACTAAAAGGGGAGGGGGTGTGGCTGCTTGTTGCCCGCTTCTTGGTGCCAGAATCCTTTGTTCTTACAGCTGTCCACGCAGGTCTGGTCACAATGTTCCTATATACCTGTAACAAGACCGTTATTTTCTGTTCTGCAACTTTTTAATCTCTATATGATTGGAAAAGTGTTAATACCTTTAAAGGTCAGAGCCTTGAGAATGGGTTCTCCTGTGTATTTCAGGCTATAGGCAACGTACTTTTCCAAAAGGTGCACAGCTGGAAAGACTAAGCCCCCTGCAACAGGGCACAAAGGCTAGAGCTAAAGTAATAGATTCAGTATGGAGTCAGGTTTGTTTTTCTCTGTTAAACATGTCGAAAAAGCTTACCGAATACAATTTTAATGTGCAATATCATACTGTTGCAGCTTTCGCTTTGATGGTTCAAATATTTAACACATTTGATATCTAACACCACTTTTCTCTTTGATAGGAAAGCAAAAATTGAAAAGGTCCTCGACATTACAAGTAGACTAGAGGGAAGTGAAAAAAATCTAAAGATGAAGGTATTTCAGACCATCTGCAGGCAGCTTAAAAGTTCAAAGGGGTTTTCTGTAGAACCAGCCCCCTGTGTGGTCTTCTCCACTTCCTCTTATTTGTGTGGCCGGAAGAAAAAAGTGAACCCTTATGAAGAAGTGGACCAAGAAAAGTACTCTGATTTAGTAAGGTCTGTCTTGTCATTCAGAGGCCATGCCCAGGCGCCACAGTCTTTGTTTGAGGAAGATGCTTTACTCTACGGACCTGTGAGGAAGTGTAAGGCCCCAAAGCAAGAAGAAGAAGCAGTTCCACGAAACTGGTGTCCTCTCTTCAATCCAGAGAAAAGTGGAAAACCAAATGCAACAAGTGATCCTACAATTCCTTTGAAAATCCCTTTGCAAAGGAATATGATACCAAGTGTGACCCGAATCCTTCAGCAGACCATGACCTCAGAACAGATTTCCTGTTTGGAGAGGTGGAAACGTCGGATGATTCTGAAACTGGGAGAGGATGGCTTTGCAGAATATACTTCAAGTAATTTTCTTAATCCTGATTCTATATGGTTATTGTGTTTTCCAGAATGCAGAGCACCAGTGTCAAAAGGATGAGTTATTCTTTTTCTAACGTTAACTAGTGAGGAACTGCTTTCAAATGATAATTAGTATTAGCAGCATTTTTTATATATTAACTCATTTAATCCTCATGACAACCCTATGAAGCACAGATACTATTATCCCCATTTCACAGATAAAATTGAAGCACAGAGATCAAGTACTTTGACTAAAGATGTATGAAATTCATTTATAAGCTACAAACTTAAGTATTAGAATTGCCTGTTTTGTTTGATTATGGGAGAGTCGATCACCTCATAATGGAATTCTAGTTGTCTGCTAGGCATTTTGTTCAGAATCTAGTAAGTACCCCCTTGCTCTTATCAGCAGAGACTGACCCATAAATTTAAAGATGGGCAATAAGCCAGAACATGTGATCTGTATTTAGGTCTTAGTAAATTGAGGTGATCAGATGTTCTTCATTAGGAACTGAGAATTGATAAACTTCAGCCTTCAACTCCTAACTCACTAACTTCTTAGACAAGTGAGGAGAATAGCTTTCTTAAAATAGATTCCATTCAAAAGCAAGATGAAAGAAAAGACCAATGGTACAGGAGAATTAGCTGGTCCCCCATCAGGATTATATTTGTTGAAGCTAAGTTTTACACTGAGCATTCCTTAGGCCATGCTTCCCAGAGAGCAGTACATGTACCCCTCGTGGTACACAAGCACTTTAATTTTTAATTTAAGAGCAATGCACTTATTTTGAGGCATCTTAGAAAAAACCTGTGTGTATGCATAACACATTAAACCTGTGGTCACGTGTTTTAAAGAAAAAATATTAAGTATTTAGGTGGCACTTGGACATGGCAAAAATGGTCAAGGCCAGAGCCCCATGTAAATTCCTTGGCTCCCTGGGGCAAAGACTATATGCAGGAGCTAATTGCCTTTTATTTTTATATAAATTTATTTATTTACTTTTGGCTGTGTTGGGTCTTCGTTGCTGCGCGCGGGCTTTCTCTAGTTGCGGTGAGTGGCGGCTACTCTTCATTGCAGTGTGTGGGCTTCTCGTTGCGGTGGCTTCTCTTGTTGCGAAGCATGGGCTCTAGGCGCGCCAGGCTTCAGTAGTTGTGGCACATGGGCTCAGTAGTTGTGGCTTGAGGGCTCTAGAGCGAAGGCTCAGTAGTTGTGGTGCGTGGGCTTCATTGCTCCACAGCATGTGGGATCTTCCCGGGCCAGGGCTCGAACCCATGTTCCCTGCATTGGCAGGCGGATTCTTAACCACTGTGCCACCAGGGAAGTCCTACACTGATTTTTTAAATTCTAAAATATCCACGCTGTCAGTCAGAATATAGGAGACTCATTTTTTTAAATACATTTTATTTACTGGGACTTGAAGACATTTCACTTTTATTCCTTTAATTTACTGAGTGAATACTCTGACTTGATGCTATCTGCAATAACTCTTGAATCTTTTAAGATTTATTTTCACAAGTTTAATCATGTTTAATGTTCTTAGCTTTACAGTCCTAAGGGATTCTGTAACCCAGATCCCATGTTTGTTGCCCCTTACATATGAAGACCTCCCTGGGGTTAAGACTGCAGTGGGGAATGAGTTGTCTATTTGCTTGGTTGTTGATATACGAATTTTTTTCCTGCATGTTTGTGTTCTGCTTCAGTAAAGCTAGTCTGTAGATAAATACTGCTCTTCTTTTCCCTAGGTTTTAATTTCATAAGTCTTAAATTTGTAGGCCTTTTGTGTGCTAATAAGTCCAATTAAGCCAAGTAAATTTGGAGTAGAATGACTTATTTCCTCAGTTGAATTTCACTTCACTTTCCAAGTAATTTCCCTGAGGCAATTCCATTTTTTGCCAATGGTAGAACTGACCTTTCAAAATCTTTGTAAAAAATACTTGACAAAGGTAATATGGTTTGACATTACCTCATTAGATGAGATGGTTTTCCTCATTTTCTGTGGGTCTGTCTCCAAGCATATGTATCTCCTGTTCTGTTTCTATGTGTATCTTATTGATGGTCCCTGAGTTTTCATCTCTCACTCTGCTGTGTGAGGGACCAGAATGAACTTAGGCTCTGGTGCCAGGCCCCAGGCCAGCATTTTGCTTTGAGGCAAATTAACAGCACTGCCTAGGCCTTCTTCATTAAAATGGGGGTGATGATTCTTATCTTGCCAGGTTGTTGTGTTTGAAAGTTAACAGTTTGAAAGCGCCAGGCCACTGCTTAGCACAGCAATACCCTCTTTTTCTTTCTCTCCTTCCCTTATCAAGAGTCAAGTGAATATGTAGTGTTTCTTGCATTTGTTGAATATGTTTGTGTCCTGTTTTCTTAAAAGTGTATGAGAAGGGATTTCCCTGGTGGTCCAGTGGTTAAGACTCCACCCTTCCATTGCAAGGGGCACAGGTTTGATTGCTGGTCAGAGAACCAAGAACCCACATGCTACATGGAGGCCAAAAAAAAAAAAAAAGTGTATGAGGAACAAAAATTCAGGACAGAGCCACTGTCTTAGGCTGTTCTTGCCCTAAAAGAAAGTGCAGGAGAACAATGTCATATATTTTCCTCCCCTCTGCCCCAAATTCCACAACGTTAATTTGTGTGTGCCTTGATTTTCACGCTTTGCCGGTCACTGAGCCTGTTGGTAAAAGGATGCCTCCACCTATGTTCATAATTAAGATTTGGTTGTAAAAAGGACTGTAAACAAGCACAGTTTCCTAAATGTCTAATAACTATTTATCACAGCTAGTTAACTTACTGGTTACCTAAGTTAAACGGACACTTAAATTCACACTTAAATTCTGTGTGAATTCACTAGGTGTGGTCCTGTAGCCCCCAGATCTTCAATTCTAGCTTTGACCTAATGCTACTAGAAATACTTCATTTTAATCTATTTTATTATCTAAGCTCTTCTAGTCCCTTTTGTTTTCAAAGTGCATTCTTAGTGTATTTCACAAGAGGCTGAAATATGGTGTCTTAGGGGTTGTCACTTAAAGGTAATTCATGTAATTTTAAATTTGATTGTTGAGTTTTATAGAGTATCTGTTCTTTAGTATTAGCTTCGTTTTGGGGTTTTTTGTTATTGCTGCTGTTTTCCTTTTCCCCTGATTTTCTTTTCAGACATGTTTTTACAAGGGAAACGGTTTCATGAAGCCTTGGAAAGCATACTGTCACCCCAGGGGAACTTAAAAGAGCCTGATGAAAATCTCCTCAAATCTGGCTACATCCAAAGTATCCAGCATGTTCTGAGAGATGTCAGTGGAGTGCAGGCTCTGGAAAGTGCTGTTAAACATGAGACCCTAAAGTATGTAGGTCTGCTGGACTGTGTAGCTGATTATCAGTAAGTATTCAATTTTTTACATCAAGTGTGGAGATGAATTCATTCTGGCTGGGACACATGGTTCCCTTCCAATGCTAGTTTTTCCTTTTAATTCCTGCTTCAAGGTGTGGCCTCTGTAAAGTCACATCAGGTAAGAGTCATCTCATCCTTGTAAATCTACATTCCGAAGTCAAAGTGTTTCATGGAAAAAAGATACAACTTTCCAGTATCCCTAGGATGGCCTGTTTTCCAGCATGTTCCCCTCCCCTCTCCCGCCCCCACCCCAAGCAAAGTACCAGCCATGAGATCCAATTTGATTCCTGCATTTTCTTTCCTGTTTCCCTAAAAATAGCACCTTGATCTGTTGGCCCTGAAAATCAACTCTTTGCCTGGCTTCCAGGCAGTGTTTGACATGGATAGGAACTCTGAGCTTAATAAAGCTTCCCGTGGCTTTTAAATTGCTGCTCTGTTACTGTTCTCACCACTTACTCCAGATTTCAAGGGTAGATATAACCTGCAGATACCCCTATTCCAAAAAAAGAAAAGAAAAAAGCATATGAGCGATACAACAGGATAAGGGGAAAATCTGTGAGTGAAACCCTTGGAACTCCAGTTAAAAGTTATTGGGCTCTGGAGACAAGCTGCCTGAGTTTGGTTTCTGGCTTTTCTTCTTAACCCTGGGCTACTTACTTGGCTTTGGCTTCTCTGTACCTCAATTTGTTTATCTGTAAAATAGGACAAATAATAGTACCTACCTCATAGGTTTGTTATAGACGTTAAATGAGACATTCCCTGTATGGTACTTAAAATGCACACTATCTACTCAGTAAATGTTAGCAACATTATTTTGATCCTTTTCTCTCTTTTTAACTGCTGTTGGGTATGAATGAACCATATCCATTTCCCTGTTGGGAGCACTCAGGTTATTCTAGTTTTTCAGTTACAAACTACAGCAATGACCATGTCTCCTCCTATTCTGTCGTGAGTTTCTCTGGGCAGGTGCACAGGTTCGTTGGTTTGTTTTGGTGAATGATATGTGAGGTTTGGATAAATTCCGTTGATCTGAAGTAGGCCTGGGCATGAATACTTCTTAAATTTTCCAGGCATGTGTCACTTGCACCCAGGATAGCAAACCGTTGCTCTATGGTACAGACCTAAAAGGGAAATTGCGGGGCCACAGGGAACGTGCATTTTAACACTGTTTCATCATTTCAGCCTGCATTTCAAAATAAATTAGGCTGAGCAAAATAAATTAGCTCTTTTTATTTGTTAAAGAGCTATTTGTGGACTGTCTCATTGCAATTTTAATTTGGGTTTATACTACTAAGTTTTTTTCCATGTTATTAAGTTCTACAAGTTATAGTACGTTGCTAGAAACAGTGGTACGTGGCAGAAGTCTGTACTGTGGAGTATTTTGATTTTTTTCAAGGGAAAGAACTGGGAATGGTAGTGCCCTGGGGATGTTGAGGCCCTCTCTTCATTTGCATAGATTGTCAAGCTCTACAGCAATAGAAAACAGTTATAAAGATGACATGTTACCTCTGTACCTGCACGGTCCAGTAGAGTAGCCTTTAGCCATAAAAGGCCATCATTAAGCACGTGACTGGGGCCAGTCCAAACAGAGGTATGCTGTAAATATACAAACTAGATTTCAATGACTTTGTACAAAAAAGAATGTAAAATATTTCATTAATAACTTTTTAATATTAATTATATATTGAAATGATATTTTGGATATGTTGGGTTAAATAAAATATTAAAATTTCACCTGTTTCTTTTTTTCTTTTTGGATGTAGCTACTAGAAAATTTTAAATGATGTGTGTAGCTCGCATTTTATTTCTTTAGACGGTGCTATTCTAGACTTTATAGATTTTATAAATACCTTGTATAAGTTGTAATCTAGGGCTACGGTGACAGGAAGGTAACTCTGTGCAAATCTCCCTCTAAACTGCTGATTTTGAAACTGAAGTGAGCAGATGGAGCCCTTTGAGAATCACCGGTTCTCAGTGCACCCGCCCTGTGGCCCTTTTGACATCTGTGCTTGGCAAATGCAGAAGTCCACCGGGATGGGGTGGGGGTGGGGGATGTACTGGTTATTTAACTAAAAAAAAGTGGCAGGAATTTTTCTATTTCCCAATATCCCTAATAGTAACATCCCTACCCTGTATGTAAACTTTTAGGACAGGGACCAGGTCTTCTTATTTGTATTTCTGCATATAGTTGGTGCCTCTTAAGTGTTGATGGATTTGAACTCCAGCTTTGGTTTCTGAGGTACCACGATGCTTAGTCCTTTACGATGGGGACTTTGCTACTGGTCTGTTGTGGTTCGTTCTGATAGACGTTTGAAGCCAAATCAACTAAGATAATAATAGTTTCAATTCCCTTGTCAACTGTTAAACCATGGAGGTCCAAAGAAACTTCTAGAAAGTTTAGAAGCTTGTGCTGGAGAAGTTTCCCAGCACTCACACCTGGGCCCGCACCTGCAGCTCCCATGGGTGCACTTAGGAAGCATCTTCCGTCATACCTCGTGGGTGACCTGAACGAGGGGCTCAAAGGAAAGAGAACGTCACACCTCTTCAACCCTAAGTAAAGCTCAGGAGAGCCGTCTTCGTGGAACGTGGGGAATAGAAGCAACAGTCATTGGGTGACAAGTAGCAAACTGTGTAAGAAGAGGTTTAGCCTAATAGCGTTTTAGTGTGAACTATTACCTTCAAGGGCTTCCTTTGGTTTCTCTTTAGGGGCAAGCTGTGTGTGATTGATTGGAAGACATCGGAGAAGCCAAAGCCTTTCATCCAAAATACATTTGACAACCCGCTGCAAGTCGTGGCGTATGTTGGTGCCGTAAACCATGACATCAACTACAGCTTTCAGGTCAGGACGCGGAACCTCCGCTTACTTAAAGCTTTGCTCGATGCTGGGTTATAGCTCCTTCTCTCCTCAGGGTTTTATTCTGTTTGTAACCCACTGCTTACTCTGTTGCTGTCCTTCTACCACTTCCAAAAGCACTTTCCCCCTCTTCCTGGGCTTTTTGTTGTTGTTAATAGTTCTTTAATGATCACAGTCCATTCTTTAGTGTTTTAACTGTCATCTTTGTGTTCTTGTGTATCCTGGGCCAGTCTTTCATCAACCTGTCTTAGAAATTGAGTTAGGAGCTGTTACTGTAGATTGTTTTGTTCTGAGTGTGCCCTGGAGTAAGAAGGAAATGGACCTCAACTCTGTTGCTACTGTGGAGATGCTGAAATTGCCCTGTGTTCCTTCCTAGGTTCAGTGCGGCTTGATCGTGGTTGCCTACAAAGACGGGTCCCCTGCCCACCCACATTTCATGGACGCAGAGCTCTGCTCCCAGTACTGGGCAAAGTGGCTTCTTCGACTAGAAGAATATACAAAGAAGGAAAAGAACCAGAATATTCAGAAACTAGATTAAGGGCAGGAAGCTGTGTGGGAATGTTCAGGGCTTTCTCAAAGTTTGGGAACATGTATCGCTGTTTCCTGTGATCTGGAATGAGGTGCCACAGGGTCTGAGAGCTGCAGTAACACAAGCAGAACTAGTAATTTGTTGAAATTTATTGCAACCAAAAAGGCAAAGCCAGAAAAGTTAAATTTAAAGAGCTGGACTTTAGCACATAAAAGACCAGCTCTGCTATACCTCTGACTAGCATTTACCCGAAAAAAGGGCAAGCAACACTGGCACAGTGTTGGCGGCTCTTGGACCCCCATAGACCTTTCTGTGTCCCAGGCAGGACGCCCAGTCTTTGAACTGAGAGATTCAGGGCGGTGAGGCTTGGTGTGCCGAGCATTTCCCCTGGGCACGCCGGTGGGGGCGGGGGGCCGCGCGCACCCCTATGGTATGTGTGCAGTGAGAATTCGTATCAGCCAACTACTGCTGCCAGTGCCGGCTCCTAAAACTTGTTTTATGTATGTGGTTCCCTGTATTTCATTTGGGGGAAAAAGCTTCCATTTGGCATTTTTGAAAAATAAACATGATTCCTTAGCCTCAAGTAGACATTGCTCTCTGGACAGCTGGAGCACACTCACCTTATCGTGGGCAATGCCCATTGGCATCCCACCAAATAACCCTCAGAAGCAGCCAGGCTCCAGTCTGAGAATCGTAATTGTAGGTATTTTGGTAGCTAGCTTCTGGTTTGAGTCAAGGGATTGTGTACATGGAGAAAATGTATTGTTTGTGGAATTTTCCAGCTATGGGAAACAATAATAACATGTAATTTTTTCCTGTATTTGATAAGTAATAAAACTGACTAGTTGCCACTGGGTTCGGGAAACTTAATAAACGCCCACTACAGCCCTGGGGGAAGGCTCCCTGTTTTATGGAGTGGATTAGCATTTAAGTTACAGTTGCTGTCTTAAAATAGTAGTGTGCAACAAATACTTTTTTCCTTCATTAGCTATTAATTATAAGAAATAAAATACAAGATGTGATTAAGGAATGAGGCTTTTGGTTTTGCTTTTTGTTTAAACTTGTGCATTTATAGAGTGATTTCACAGACCTGGAATTGTTTAGATTTTGTTTTTAAATGCAGAATTTTACCATTGACCCAGTAGCTCTGGGGCGTGTTGTATGTACATGCACACACGAAGGAGGCGCCCTTGACCACGGTCACCTCACACGGAAAGTGAGCTTCGGGTAGGAGGGGGGAGGATTGAGGGAGACCTGGTGTTGACTCCACACACCTCGCATATTTTTCAAGCAGCGTAGATTCCTGTAGCCTGTAATTTCCAAAGTTAGAAATCAAGTGAGAGCATTCGGAGTTGTCCCAGCAGGTGTGGCCACTGCTCCACCAAGCCTCACCCTAGAGTTGGGGAGCCCAGACCCAGCAGGTTCTCTTGGCTTAAGATAAACACACCTCGGACCTGTCACTCTGTCCCAAATCTCCCAAGCTGAGGTGGCGCGAATTGTTCCATGAAGGACCCTCAGTCCCACCGGGAAGGCAAGGCGTGGTGGGAGTGAAAACAGTTAAGGCCCTGGGAACTGCACCGGTTCCTCCCTGCACCTGCCATATGCCTCAGGCTCACCAGTGAAGGAGGCTCAGTCCCCCGAGCGGGGGAGGTCAACTGAAAAGAGCTCGTCTCACTACTACGGCAGAAGAGGAAGTTTCTCACGGAGTCACAGCTCTTCCAGAACTACCATGGGTGTTCCTAATATTTGGAACCACTTGTTCCCCTAAGCGATGTGACATATTAAACTCCAGGGAAGGGAAAAAGGATTTGTGCTATGGCGAGATTATCCTCTAATCGAGGATAATTAAAGTATTTGTAAAAGGAAGTAGAGATTGCTCTTCTGAGGAGGCCTCCTCACAGAAGTGCGGAACAGCCGTACCGTCCTGAGCTTTGAGGCAATCTGTTAGAGTCAAAGCTATCCATCTGCACGCCAAGCTATTCCACCTTTCCTCTGCAATTCTACACTTCTTTCTTTTTCCCCGCCCCGGCTGTGTGGCTTGTGGGATCTTAGTTCCCCGACTAGGGATTGAACCCAGGCCCCGGTAGTGACAGCACAGAGTCCTAACCACTGGACCGCCAGGGAATTCCCTACACATTCTTATTAATGCATTTGGCAGCTGGCAAAAGCTCCATGCTGACACTAAAAAACAGTTTTCAATGTTTTTCCCCTCAGACCTGGCTTCTTGCTCAGAGCCATTAACCTCCGTTAATCTGGGAACATTAACCTCTATAAACCTTTCAGAGTTCTAGGAAAACTTGTCAACGAATGACCTATGGTTTCACATGTGTTGACCCTGGTCAATACAGGAGGCGGGTTAGTCATAAGTCATTGTGTGTCTAGGTAACCAATTTGCCTACAGCTTTAGAAGAAGTTGGAGGGGGGAAATTTGTTTTAATCACTGACCTTTCCACCTGAGCAATTAAACATTTGATTGTCACCTACCGTACCCTCCTCCTACACACAAAAAGCGAAGCAAGGGAACAGTTGGAACTTTTATGTTTAAAGAAATACCTCAGTTGTTTGGAGCTGGTGTCCTAAAGAGAAGCACTGTCTTAAACCAGACCAATCAATTACTAAGTAAAAGGCAGAACTGACTCTTCCAGGCTCCCCTCCTTTCCCTCCATCCCTCTTTTCCAGGTTAACAAAGATGTGCTGTGGCTGGAGGTCTAACCTGCTGAACTCATGAGCTATTTACACCCGAGGAGGGAGCCTGGGGGAATCTCTGGGGAGATACCCTGCCTGAGCGAAGGCTCACCTGTTGCCTTGACAGTCACAGCTGTCAAGTGTAAGAATTGCATTCGTGGGGACTTCCCTGTGGTCCAGTGGGTAAGACTCCGCGCTCCCAGTGCAGGGGGCCCGGGTTAAATCCCTGGTCAAGGAACTAGATCCCACATGCCTTAACTGAGATCCCGCATGCCGCAACTAAGATCCTGCATGCCGCAACTAAGACGCAGCGCAGCCAAATAAATATTTTAAAAAAGAAAAGATGTGTTTGTGAAGATCAATCATAAGATGCTATTCTGAGTTAGAGTAGGGTTTGAGGTTTTTCCTTTTTGCTCAAGAGGGAGGGAGGGAGAGAGACAGAGAAAAAAGATAACAGACATTACAGATAAAAGCCGTTTTCCCTAATCCCACTTGCCTTTCCCCTAAGACAAACACCATCATAAACGGGGTGCGATATTTCGAGCGTATCCTTTTATAGTCTTACTACTTATACCTGTGCTGGTCGTCATGAATAACACAGTTCTAATTTCGGTGTTTGGTTTTTACTGCTGTGTCTCAACATCAGTCTCTGAGATCATCCAGGTTGACCACCACTAAATCTAGCGCACAGCTCCCAAGCGCTCTGCCTTGTCCCCTTGTGCTTTACGGTCTCGCCCGTGGGCTGTTAGACCAACAGTGTTTCTCTGCTGCAGACAGTGCTTCAGTGAGCACCCCCACGTGTACCTTTCCTGCTCTTGAACACAAGAGCTGTGTGCAGCGCAGTGGAAGCAGGGTGTGGAATGTGGCTCTGCCACTTACGAGCTCTGTGACCTTGGGCGAGTTACCTGACCTATGGCTGACTTCCTCATTTGTAAATTGAGGGGAAATAATAGTACTTCTTAGAGTTGTGGGGATTAAATGAGGCTTCGTGCCTGGCACACAGCAGGAACACAGTACATGTTGGCCATCCTCGTCCTTATCAAGGGTGAGACCTGCCATGTCTGCCGGGTCCCAGGACGTGCAGGGTGTGAGCATCACTGCCCAGTCCCCTGCCAACTGCGATGTCAGCTCACGCGCCCACCAGTGGCTGCTGAAACGTCCTGCCTTCCCTCATCTTCACTCACAAAAGGGTTTAAGACTTATTCCAACATAATGGGGTGAAAACAGTTATTTTTTACTTTTTAACTTCAACAGTGTTATTGCTTGAATAAAATCTGCTTTAAAACACGATTGCTGGGCTTCCCTGGTGGCACAATGGTTAAGAACCCGCCTGCCAAGGCAGGGGACACGGTTCGAGCCCTGGTCCAGGAAGATCCCACATGCCGCGGAGCAACCAAGCCCGTGCACCACAACTACTGAGCCCACGTGCCACAACTACTGAAGCCTGTGCACCTGGAGCCCATGCTCTGCAACAAGAGAAGCCACTGCAATGAGAAGCCCGCGCACGGCAATGAAGAGCAGCCCCCGCTGGACACAATTAAAGAAAGCCCGTGCACGCGCAGCAGCGAAGACCCAGCGCAGCCAAAAATAGATACATAAATACATACATTAATTAATTAATTTTAAAAAACGGGATTGCCATCTAGTGGTGGGAGAAGTGGACTGCAGTTAGGGGCCTAGAGCCAAATGCGAGTGGACCCACGTATACCTTGGGATAAACTGGGCATTTTAGTCACTCAGAGCTGGTTTGAATTGAAGCAATTGCGTGAGGGTTCTTCTCTTCTCCCCTTTTGAGGCAGCTTGTGATTTTGTCCTCACTTTTCCTGGTGCAGCGGTATGGAGACCCGTCTGCACAGCTCTGGACAGTATCTTCCAGCCAGTGGACTGGGTCGCTGGTTCAGAAAGGAGCAGGGAGGTAGATTAGGAACGAGGCTGTTTATAAAGTGGCGGGATTCTGTGTCTCCAGCCGGGCAGACTTTCCTTGAGCAACCCTCATCCTCCAGGGGAGGAGGCTCAGGAGCAGGTGGGCATCAGGGATGTGCCCGCAAACTGCCTCCGAGGGCTGAGCTGAGCCCCAGTGAAATGTCCTTCCAAGCCAGGGGCCTTGGACTGTCTGCTGTGAAGAGTTCTAAGATCACAGCTGAGGAAGATGAGTGCACGAAAATGTTAGATACTGTTCATCAAAGACAGAGATACCCGTTAACAGATCTGTACAAAAATGTTCCACGGAAGATAAGGGTGTCAAAAAAGCAGTGTTGCTGAAATGTCATATAACATGTCTTTAAGTCAGTACTGTCACTAAATGAATGGGATAGTGAAAGTTAAAAAAAGAAAACAAAGTCTAGGACTTCCCTGGTGGTCCAGTGGTTAAGAATCCACCTGCCAATGCAGGGAACATGGGTTCGATCCCTGGTCTGGGAAGATCCCACATGCTGCGGAGCAACTAAGCCTGTGTGCTACAACTACTAAGCCCGCACGCACTCTAGAGCCCATGCTCCACAACTACTGAGCCCACACGCCACAACTACTGAAGCCCTCGTGCCTAGAGCCCATGCTCTGCAACAAGAGAAGCCACCACAATGAGAAGCCCGCGCACTGCAACGAAGAGTAGCCCCTGCTTGCTGCAACTAGAAAAAGCCCACGCTCAGCAACGAAGACCCAATGCAGACAAAAAATAAAATAAATTTAAAAAGAAAAGTAAAAGATTATTTTTAAAAAATAACTACTTCATAGGGTTTTTATAAAGATTAGAAATAACAAATTTAAAGTCCCTGGCATATAACCGATACTCAATAGTAGCTGTTTTATTGTTATGAATAATGAAGACGTTTAATCTCTATTGGGTACGAGTATTTCCTAAACTTCAGTCACTCCTTTTACCATATGTGAGGGCCATTAGACAATTTTTTTAAAATAAATTTATTTATTTATCTTTGGCTGCGTTGGGTCTTCGTCACTGTGCGCGGGCTTTCTCTAGTTGCGGCAAGCGGGGGCTACCCTTCGTTGCAGTGCGCGGGCTTAGTTGCTCCGCGGCATGTGGGATCTTCCCTGGCCAGGGCTCAAACCCGTGTCCCCTGCGTTGGCAGGCGGATTCTTAACCACTGCGCCACCAGGGAAGTCCCCACTTAGACAATTATTTACACGATGTTGTTCTTTCAACAGGTTCACTCTTCTTATTTAAAGAAATTTATTTCAAAAGCAAACTGTATCTCACCACCACCTTGAAAAACAGCTATGACTTGCTGTAAACAGAAGGCAACCGTAAAATAAAATACAACAAAAACAAAACAAGTGCTATTCATTCTCAGTTCCCTTACTTTCCGAAGGCCAAATCTGAGGCCTGCTTTCTCTTAGTTAAAGAGGGTATTCAAGCAAAAGAAGGGCCAAAAGCTACAGCCTACAGCGGTTTTCTTCTCAATACGGAGAGAAAAGAGGCCTTTTTCACTGCGTGCTCGTGTTATTTAGAGCAGCAATGACTTGCTGTAAACAGAAGGCAACCGTAAAATAAATACAACAAAAACAAAACAAGTGCTATTCATTCTCAGTTCCCTTGCTTTCCGAAGGCCAAATCTGAGGCCTGCTTTCTCTTAGTTAAAGAGGGTATTCAAGCAAAAGAAGGGCCAAAAGCTACAGCCTACAGCGGTTTTCTTCTCAATACGGAGAGAAAAGAGGCCTTTTTCACTGCGTGCTCGTGTTATTTAGAGCAGCACATGGGCAGCACACAAAATGGTCTCAAGCCGTCTGGGAAATGCTGAGGCCGGACCAGAGACCAGAGGGAGAGAATGGCCTGTTTAGCCCCCTCCCACCCTTGTGATGGCCCTTGGGCCTCTGGGGGGCTCTAAAACGAGGGAGACTCATGGGACGAGGACCTGGGTGTGCCTCCTGGACCTGCCACATCCTGGCTACGTCACCTCGGGCCCATCCGTTGGCATTTGGGAAACCTTGGTTTCCCAAAGCTAATAACTTCTTACCTGCCTTACGGAGTGGCTGTAAGAACTGATCATGAGCGTGTATGTCACTTTGCTTCTTAATCTGTAAGCTACTGTGTAAACAGAGCAGGTCATAAGGATATTCCCTGAGGCCAGGCATGAAGAAGTGGGTGCAAGGAAGGGATGGTCTGCTCCTTAATCACTGGCACAGGTGACAAAGCGTGGGCACACTCCCCACCCGTGTGGTCTTAAAAGCAAGGAGCCAGCCAGACAGGACTTGGGCAAGGAGGCAGGGCCAGGGGCCTCTCCGACCACTTCCAATGCCAGGACCCTCTGATTGGTCACCAGGGCCACTGGGCTGCTGTCCATCCCCACCTAGCACCAAAGGTGTCACCCTGGGATGTGGGACTGCCTGAGCCCAGCCCCCTTTGTTGAATGCCTGGGGGAGCAAGTATCCCAGCTGTCCAGCCTCACAGAAGGCAGCGCCACGTGAGGCAGAGACGCTGTGAGCGGCTGACCACGCGCACATGACCCTGAACTTCAAGCGGCTGTCAAGAGCCGGCTCACGTCCCCTGCCCTGCGAAGCTCCTCGCTGCCCTCAGTGTGGTTTGCCTCCCGCGGCATCTGAGCCAGGCCTCTGCGTTAGCGTTCGCCTCGTCTGCTCATACAGCCACTGCCCCCACTAGACAGTTTGTGTTTCTTCTGCCCCCAGGTCTGGCACCACACCTCACCTGCAGCGGACGCACAGGCAGTGCTGGTCGGTGTAGCAAACCCTGCCTCGCCCTGTCCACGTCCTCTCCGCGCTCGCTGTTCCAAACCATGGTGCAATGGGCCGTGTCCCCTCAAACTCGTATGTTGAAGCCTCAATCCCAATGCGATGGTGTTTGGAAGTGGGGCCTTTGGCAGGCGATTAGGTCATGAGGGTGGAGCCCTCATGATGGAATTAGTGGCCTTACAGGAAGAAGAGCTGGCTTGCTTTCCTCCTGCCATGTGAGGACACAACGAGAATTTGGCGAGAATTTGTCTGCAACCCGGAAAAGGATCCTCACTAGAACCCAACCATGCTACCACGCTGATCTTGGACTTGCAGCCTCCAGAACTGTGAGAAATACATCTCTGTTGTTTCTAAGCTACCCTATTTATGGTACTTTGTTGTACCAGCCCGAGCTGACTAAGGCATCTTAGTAAGAACCTGAGAACTTCTGCCTGGAGGTTTCGTCGGGCTGCAGGCAGACCTAACTCCACGAGGGTAACGCCCGGGGGTCCACCCTCAGCCAGTGGCGCACAGGAGGTGGTGGATGAAGAGCCCAGCTTCCCCACCCCTTGGGGTGCCCTGAGCCCCGCAGTGGGGCTGAGACCCGGTTGCCCACAACGGTAACCTGCTCCCGGTTAACCCCGGGCTTTCTTCTCTTGTGTTTCACTTCCCCACAACCACCTCACACTTCCTGGGGGCAAATAAGCCACTGTCTCAGATCTGCTGCCGGGTCGGTCCGTGAGTTAGTTAGTTGGTCGACTGGATGAATGGATGAGGATGCTTAGCAGCACAGGACATGGAAGCAGCTCACACGGCGTCCCCAGCGCAGGCTGCTGCTCCCAAGGCACGTCCAGACTCCAATGGGCACGTGCACAGCCAACAGCTCGGGCACAGGAGAAGCACTTCCCAGCTGTCCTCACCAGCCTGCTAGCTGTCATCCCATCCATCTGCTGTCCCCACGAAACACTCCCCCACGTCAGCTAAAATGGTGCACTGGGCTTGGAATCCGATGAGAAAACGTCAGGCGGATGGAACCAAGGAGAGACCCGAAATAGCAACTGTGTGGACCGTGGTGGCAGCCGCAGGACTCAGGCCCTCTGCAGAGGAGGCCGGACTCTGGGGCCCGGGAGGCCTCTCCGGGGGATTATTCCGTGGCGGGGTGTGTGGGGCGGGCCCCGGGAGGCATGAGCAGCCCTCCATGCATCTCCTACCTGGTACCTGGTGCCTGGTACCTCCGCCCCTTCCTCTGGCTGGCTTCCCATCACCTACTGTTTCTTGTCCCCTCTTTGGGAACACAGGGGATTCTCCAAACACACAACTGGATTCGTTTAAAGTTGCTGTTTTATTTTTAAATGTTTATCTGTTAGTTTTCCAAGCAGTCTTCCATGTAGCAGGAGTTCAATAAAAATGTGCAGATTCTCATGCCTAAGGTCAGTTACAGGAGGTACTCACAGAACAGTGTGTGCCCTTATGAGCTGGGGATTGGATTTTTTTTTCTTAGAGGAAAAGGGTCATTCTAAAACCAAGGCCATTTTGATCTCAGAAGAGGGGATACTTATCCACTCATCCATTCAATAAGTATGTATGGAGGGCTTGTTATGAACCAAGCACTGCCCTCAGCTCCAGGGATAAAGCCGTGAGCAGAACGAACAAAATTCCCACCTCATGGAGATTTCAGGGCGGCAGTGGGAGAGATGGATAGTAAACAAATGCATGGATAAATGTCAGGAAATTTAAGTGCTGTGAAGGAAATAGAGACAGAGGCTGCAATCTGAGTGGGTGGCCAGGGGCAGGGTTCCAGTTATTTGCAGCCACCTCAAAACTAAGTGATGAAAACAATCAATTTATTATCATTCAAGATTCTGTGGACTGACTGGACTCAGCTGGGTGGTTCTTCTGCACCCCCTCCCACCAACCCCGTGGAGTCTCACTGGGGCTACAGTCATCTGAGGCTTCCCTGGGTGGGAACGACCAGGGTGATTCATTCACACATCTGTGTCCTGGCAGGATGGTGAGAAGCCCGGGCTCTGCTGGGATGTCAGGAGAACTGGGGCCCTCTCTCCATGCAGTCTCAGGGCTGTTCCCTCTCTGGGTGGCCTGTCCATGTGGCCTTTCCCACAGCCTTTCCAGCAGGGTAGTCGGACTTCTTACATGGCAGCTCAGGGCTCCCCAAATTCAAAAGCAGAAGCTGCCAGGCCATCGTCAGGCTTAGGCCTGGAGTAGCACAGCATCACCTCTGACACACAGTGTTGGTTAGTGTCACGGGGCCAACACAGATTCGGCGTGGGAGGGGGCTGCACAGGGGACAGAGCACTGGGGGCCGGCCACCCAGAAGGCCTCATTGATTGTGCAACATTCCAGCAGAGACCAGAATAAAATGAAGGAGAGAGACATGTGGCAGTCGAGGGCGTGCAAAGGTCCTGAGGCAGGACTGTGCCTGGGGTGTGAGAGAAAAGCAGAGTCACCGAGGCTGGAGCTGAGTTCTGGGCCACGAGGTCAGGGGGCAACCTGCGGGCCACGGAAGGGGAGCAGAGAGTTGACCTCGGCGTGACGGGAAGCACCGGACGTGCAGTGACCCACAACAGTCATGTGATCTCTATGCTGCTGGATCCCGAGCTTTTGGGTGCAGACTCCCCGTCATCTTCTCACCAAGGCCCAGGACCACCTGTTTCACCCACAGCCCCCCACCACCCGGCTCTCACAGGCACCTTCTCTGCTGGGTGACTCCACAGCACTAAGCGCCCCCTACACAGCGTGTGCTCCATGTTTCACTAATTTATCTATGTCCTACCTTCTATAAATCAAAATGTACTGGAAACAGACGGGCAGGGTTTTTTGCCTGCTTTGTCTGTAGGCCCACGACTAATACTTGTATGAGTGAACTAATGGGTCACTCCCTGCAGCCCCCCACCCCGGGTCTAACACGACATTTGAGACACGTGGGGTGGGGCTGCCTAGTAAACAGTGAGCAACATAATTAAGTTGGCAGCAGAATAACTTTTTTTTTAAAACATCGTTATTGAGGTATAATTGCTTTACACTGCTGTGTTAGTTGCTGCTGTATAACCAGGTGAATCAGAATAACTTTTACAGTTCACTCCGCTTATCCAAAAGTCACCTTCCAGGAAGCAATTATCCAGGGAAAATGAAGAAGTAAGGAAAGCAGCCTAAACAGGGACCAAAGGTCACAGGACAGCCCCCGCATCACCTGTGATTCCAGGGTGCCCCGTGAGCCGGTCATCAGACAAGTCCTGGATGAAAGCAGGAGGCACGGTGAGAGGACAAGGAGAAAGTGACGGCCGGGGGAGGGCAGATGCTTCGTGCAGCGCAGGCAGGTGGGACGGCCTGGGCTGCAGGGCGCGGGAACAAGCAGCCCGTGGGCCACGGCGCCTCGCCAAGGCTTACAAACAAACGGTGTGACCACAGGCGACGTTTATAAAGTGACCGGGTCACTCGTAGCAGATCGGATTGTGTTCACAGTCCTTTGTTTAAGATGAGGAAATACACACAACTGAGAAAGATTTTCGTTCAAAGGGATGAGCAGGTGCCCACCGGTGACGGAAAACACCCGTGAAGGTGCACCCGCCTCGCTGCCTCCACCGCGTCCCTCCTGTCCGATGACAGCTCCTTTTTAGTCCCCATCACTGGGTCCCCCCGTCACTCCCTAACCTCCACGCCGGCGTGCCCACGTGCCCACGGTGCTTCTCTTAGCTGGAAGGACAGCATCCAGCCTTGTGGCTTCTCGCTCTCTGCTCCAGCGAGGCTGAGGTTCCCATCTCCACCTCCGACCTCAGGAGGGAGCCCCCACCTTCCCAGACAACGTGGATGGCTCATCAGCAACATCAGCAACTTGAAAAGCTCAAAAGCGGAACTCCTGACCCCACCCCTCCCCAACCCAGCTCCTCCTGCTTGGTCGTCCCGCCTCAGTAAATGGCACTGCACCGCTTGCACAAAAACTCCGGAGCCATCCTTGACTCCTCTCTCTTTCTCATCACCAGGGTGATGATCGTGTCGTTCATAAATACACCGGAACTGCCCCAGACAAAGAAAGATCTATGGCCTGTCGATAACCCACGTCCAATTCATCAACAAACCCCATTAGCACTACTTTCAAAAACATAGCCGGCATCTGGACGTTCCTGCCACCTCCTCCACCATCACCCTGGTCCAAACGTTCCTTGTGTCCTGCCTTTATTTCTGCAGTGGCCTCCTAGCTGGCCTCCCCACCTCCACCCAGGCCTCCCACCTCCAAATCTGTTCCCACAGCAGCCACAGCCAGT
Source organism: Physeter macrocephalus (assembly GCF_002837175.3). Taxonomy (NCBI): domain Eukaryota; kingdom Metazoa; phylum Chordata; class Mammalia; order Artiodactyla; family Physeteridae; genus Physeter; species Physeter macrocephalus. The sequence continues at coordinate 46,092,906 of NC_041227.1, read as the reverse complement.
CCGCTCAAACCTAAGTGAGATCTTGCTACTCTTCAGCTCAAAGCTCTCGATGGTTTCCTGATTCATTCAGAAGTAAAGCTGACGTCTTCACGACGGCCTGCAGTGGCCACCTGCTGCCCCCAACCTCCCTGACCTGTCGACACTCGCCCCAGCTCTCCTCACCCCATGCTCTCAGACAGGCCGCACGCACTCCTGCTTCCCGGCCTCGGCCTTTGCTCTCCTCTCGGCCCTCACTTCTTCCAGGCCACACGTCCCTGCCCCCCGAAAAACAAAACACCAACACTGCCCACCAACATCGCCTGTCCATCCTGGTCCCAGCCTCCTTGCTGTAGGTGGCAGATTCCATTTTCTAAAAAGGGCCGCAGCAACATGGATGGTTCCCATAAGCTCTTCTAGAACCACTCCTCCCATCAAAAGGGAGACTCATTTCCCTCCCCTCAATGTGAACCAGCCTTAGGGACTCGCTTCTGACATAAAATGGGGCAGAAGTGACCCTGCAGGACTCCGGAGGCCTCAGAACACGCCCCTGGGAACCCACCACATTGGAGGAAACCCACAGAGAGACCCCGTAAGGAGAGGCCCACAGGGAGGGGAATGCAGACCCCAGGCGACAGCCAGCATCGGCCCCCAGAGGCACGAGTGAAAGAGCCCTCAGACAGTCCACAGGCCCAGACGCCCTGGAGCAGAGGAGAGACATCCCCTCTGCCCCTGTGCTGTGCCCGGTCCCAATGCCTGCCCCAGAGAGCCCTGAAGTTTTGACACAGTTTTTATAGCCATAGTAACTGGAACACCAAATTTTATTTTTTCTATACTAGTTAACATAGGGGAATTCCCTGGCGGTCCAGTGGTTAGGACTCGGTGCTTTCACGGCCCTGGGCCTGGATTCAAGCCCTGGTTGGGGAACTAAGATCCCACAAGCTGCACAGTGCAGCCAAAAAAACCAAAAAAAAAAACACGTAGTCTATATTTGCTTATTTCTTATCTGTCTCCCCCCGAGAGAATGGGCGCTCCCAGAGAGCAAGGACTTGGGTCCATTTCTTCCAGCCTCAGTATTTAGAAAAGTACCGAACACACAGTGAGCACTCAGTTAATATTCGCTGAACAAATGAATCTCTGCTAATTAAAGAAAACTGCTCCCCACTATAATTTGCTATACCTTCTGCTGAGGCATAAGACCTTTTCCTGAAGACAGTGTTTTCTGGTGTGTTTTGGACCAGCTCCCTGTTAAAAAATATCTCTTGTCAGCCATCTGGAAAATGATAAAGTTGGATCCATACCTCCCACTATACGCCAGGAAATAGTCCAAATGGATCAAAGATTTATACATGATAAAATGAAACCGTTAAAGTCCTAGAAAAAAGCATGACAGGATTCCAGTACAACCTTGGAGTGGGAAGGCCTTTCTAAGTATGACTCGGTCTCCAGCAGCCATAAAAGAAAAAGATGGATCAATTCAAACTACATAAACATCACAAAACTTCTGCTTGGCCCCCCCAAAAAAAACCAAAAAGCAAAACAAAAAAACCAGCATGAGCAAAATTGAAGAATAAATGACAACGATCTGGGAGAAAACCAGCAACTTCGACCACAAAGAACAAAACTTCCCGATATATTCAAAACAAATTCCTACAGGTTGGGCAGAAAAAAAGACCAACCACCTCACAGAAAAATGGGCATTCGGGAAGCTCCCAGGAAAAGGAACTACAAACAGCCCTTAATCATATGAAAAGCCATGTAACCTCTTTCTCTCACACAGAATAAGAAAAACGTAAAACAAAATTACACTGACAGGGCTTCCCTGGTGGCGCAGCGGTTGAGAGTCTGCCTGCCGATGCAGGGGACACGGGTTCGTGCCCCGGTCCGGGAGGATCCCACATGCCGCGGAGCGGCTGGGCC
>NC_041227.1:46081437-46090810 GCF_002837175.3 Physeter macrocephalus | reverse complement strand
CCCGTGAGCCGTGGCCGCTGAGCCTGCGCGTCCGGAGCCTGCGCTCCGCAACGGGAGAGGCCACAACAGTGAGAGGCCTGTGTACCGCAAAAAAAAAAAAAAAAAAAAAAAATTACACTGAGAAACTATTTCTCCCCTGTCAGATTGGTCCAAATCCCAAACCACGGCAATATAAGGTCAGCGGGGTGGTGGGGAGAAGGGCCATCTCATACTTTGTTGCTGGGACTGCTAATCAAATTGGTACATCTCCATGCTGGGGAATTGGGCCATATTGATCAATGTTATGGCAGGTCCACCCTTAGCCCTAACAACTTCTGGGAGTTTATCCCACAGATATGTCTGTACATATGTGAAATCACATATGTACAGAGTTACTTATTGTATCATTCTTCGTAGTAGCAAAACTTTGGAAACAACATAAATGTCCATCAGTAGAAGACAGATAACCTAAGGTATGGTACATCCATACAATACAATAATAGATAGCTATAACGAAGAATGAGATCACTTTTTTGTACTACTATGGAAAGAGCTACTAGATGTATTATTAAAAGAAAAATGGAGGGGGGAAGGATAAATTAGGAGCTTGGGGTTAGCAGATACAAACTGCTATATATAAAATAGACAAACAACAAGGTCCTATTGTATAGCACAGGGAACTATATTCACTATCTTTTAATGAACTGTAATGGAAAAGAATATGAAAAAGAATATATATGTATAACTGAATCACTTTGCTGTACACCAGAAACCAACACAACATTGTAAATGAACTATACTTCAATTAAAAAAAATTCAAAAAAGAAAAATGCAAGGTTCCAAAGAGTATGCATAATGCTATACGTTAATTTTAAAAACAGCACTGGAGAACAAGGATACATATATTCCTATTTGCTTCTATATGAGTAAAGAAACTCAAGAAAGGTACACAAGAAGCTAAGAGTGGCTGATGATGACAGTAGAGGAGGTTTGGCAGATGAGAAACGAATCTGGGGGGAAGACATTTCTCTGCATACATTTAAAAACATTTTTTATGTCCCCCCCAAACACCACATAATTTGCAATAAGTGATTCACTCCTTTAGCTCCCAAAGAGGGCCCTTATCAAAGTACAGCTATTGGACCTCAATCTCCTTCACCCCTAAGAATCCACTCCTGTGATTTCTCCCTCCCTCACCCTGGAAACCTCCACGTGAACCACCCCCAGGTTCCAAAAGGGTTGGCTGCTGAACAGCCGGTGGTCCTGCCTTCCCCCTCCCCACCCAGGGATAAGCCACAGCCAATGGCCGGCCCCTGGCCTTGCGGTGGGACACTGTCTATGGCACCTCACACTCCAGAGCTCCCCCTGGGATCGGGCTGAGGCTAGACTCCAGCGGAACCCACAGCCTTGCCTGGTTTCTCTTTCTCTCTGTTGTAACTTGCATCCCTCACCTCCTTATTGGTTTCTCCTGAGAGCCTCCCCCAGTAAATCACGTACCCTAGATTCCCTGTCTCAGGCTGCTTCAAGGAACCCAACCTAAGACATCAACCAAATAAAGCACATAGATTGATGACAGATCCCTCTCTCTGAAACAAACCACCAGGGGCACTTCTGACGAGCACAAGAATCAGTTTCCATACTAGGTGCTGACTTAACACCAACCAAAAGCAAAGACGTTGCTGGGTGGACTTCGTACAGGCTAGTAGATGGTTTCCAATGAGGGACAGAAGATGTCGACAAATAGCTCATCCATCTCCACCCTCACCACTTACAGACTTAAGGTTCCAGGGCTGCCAACCTGAGAACCAGTGCCCTAAATCATGACCCTGGACACTGTAGCTGGATTTCCTGACAACTGGCTGAGAGCAGGACAAACAAACAGGGTTGGGAGGAGGTGGGGGTCAGAGGCTCGGGTGGTCGTCAGCTGGCTTTGCCTGCCACGCCAGAGACCGCGAGTTGCTCCCATAATCCCCTGCTCTGGCATACAAAAGCCTGTGGCTGAGAAGCTGCACTTTTCTGCCCCGCCAGGTAACGTGGCGAAATCCTCACCCTGGAATGTGAGTGGAAGGGCTGTGTGCCACATCCGGGTAGCAGCTTCAGAGGGTGGGTGTGACCCGTCCACACCTGTACCAGACCCAGGGCTGCCCCACCCAGGTCCCCTCAGCATCTGCTGTATGTGGTTGGTATATAAGATTGCTCACGGCCAAGCCCTTGAACTCTGCCTGAGGGCTTTTCCCGGCACAGGAAGCATGCCTGGCCAGTGCACAGGGCAGGTTGGAAGCGCCCAGAAATGAATGCCCCCAATGCCAGCACCCTCAACCAAACCCCCAGTTGTGGGGAGCTAGTGGGCCATGGCTTGCTATGCCCCTCCTGTGGAGGAACTGTCTCCCAGCAATCCCCTCTCGGATTAAGCTCCAACTGCCCACATCAGTAACTTCCCTGGTTACAGTCCCTTCATTCGTTGTCTTTCTTTTCCTGTCCCACTTCCCCACCTCCCTACATCTGTCGCTTTCTGGTATCACCTTCTAAGCCAGCAACTTGAACTTGAACTCTTGACTCAGAAGCAGCTTCTGGAGGAAACCAAACCAGGACAATTCTCTTACTGGTTGAAAACCAGAACCCCAGCTCCAACCATGCACATGTTCACAAGGTCCCAGGGCAACAGATGAAAGAGGTTCCCGGACTTCCCTGGTGGCGCAGTGGTTAAGAATCCGCCTGCCAACGTAGGGGACATGGGTTTGAGCCCTGGTCCGGGAAGATCCCACATACCGCGGAACAACTAAGCCCACGCACCACAACTACTGAGCCTGCGCTCTAGAGCCCACGAGCCACAACTACTGAGCCCTCGCGCCACAACTACTGAAGCCCGCGCACCTAGAGCCCATGCTCCGCAACAAGAGAAGCCACCACAATGAGAAGCCCGCGCACCGCAACGAAGAGTAGCCCCCGCTCACCGCAACTAGAGAAAGCCCGCATGCAGCAACAAAGACCCGAAGCAGCCAAAATTAAATAAATAAATAAATTTATTTTTTTTTAAAAAAGAGGTCCCAGTCCCTGAGTGATGGTATGGAGAACTACCTGCCAACCCAGAGCCGCAAGGTGAGGAAGAAACACCCTTCTCTCTTCTTTAAGCCATACCACATGCTGGGAATCTTTGTTCCAGCAGCTGTGCCTTGTCTTAGCTGGTACACCTACCCAACATCCATTTCCTCTCTGGGCACAGCACCCTGCTTTCTGCCGGGGAACCACTTTCCCACCCCTCCCAAGCCAGAGGTGTAGCCAGCCTGCTCTCTCCAGCCCTGCTTCGGAGGAGGCAGGAGCACACGGCTCTGGCCTGGGCCAGCAGAGCACAGTGATTGGCTAGGGTCGGAGGGGAGAGGTGATGACAAGAGCCAGACGGGGCCAGTCAGACACAGGAAGCATCAGCCCAGGATCTTTGGCTAACAGATAAACCCCCCTTCTGCTGGGCTGCTGCACAGACGTCCAGGGCAGTGGATGGCCATCCAGCCCCCACTTGAATCTGCCTGAGAAAGAAGCCACCTGGAGAAAAACTGGATAAAAGACAGAAAGATAAAGGATGATATGATTTAAGCACCTAGATCCAGCCACCCCTGAAGCTGGATGATATGATTTAAGCACCTAGATCCAGCCACCCGTGAAGGTGGAAAAACCCTAGACGTTACAGCTAATACATTCTTTTTTTCTGTTAGTCATTTTAAACTGAGCTTCTGTCACGTGCCACCAGAAGAGTTCTGTTTAATAAAAATCTGACCCTAAAGAGAACACCACGTCAGCTAGTTCACAATTCCCTACGCAAAACCGGCCACAGGCCAGCTGGCCCAGCCAGTCATTGAGATATATTCCTTTACAGGAATGCCAGATTAACCGAGGAAAGCAAATCAGCCACCTTCTAGCCTCTCTCCCTGTATCAACTGCTGAGGCACAACCCAGTTTGCCCACTGGACCAGGGCTGAGCGCTCAGCACTGGCTGTATCCCCTGAGGCTGCACTGGGCAACCACCACACCCCACAGGCCACTGTGGGTCCCAAGGGCAACCCTGCCACTGCCGATGCTTGAACGTGGCCATTTAGACCACGTGGCACCGCAGCCTCAGCCCAAACACCCAGACCTTCAGATGCAGCAGAGCAGGACCCCTCAGGCTGGCCCGCAGCACTGAGCCTTACCTTCAGAGAAGCCGGAGGGGTGAGGATCCCCCAAAGCCTGCCCTAGTCTTACGTTTGCCTCTTGTGTAGCCAAGACCTTGTCTTTCCCCTTTTTGAAGGGAGGTTGGGGAGAGGGAGGGAAAAAGGATTTCTGACCAGATTTAGGGGTCCCGGACCCTTCCTCCAGTGGCCAGCCCGGCCAACGGCCTCTGTGGTTGCCTCCCCTGCCCCCTACCACCTGGCACAGGGATGCTGACCCCCCAGGAGTGCTCTAGAGGACATGATGCAGCAAGGGGTGCCTGGCTCAGTGCCGGTGCATCGTAGGTGCTCGGAAAGAGGGTTTATTTCCTCCCTCCCTCCCTTCCTTCCGGAAGAAAAGTGCTGACTCGGCAAAGAAACGTTGAATTACGGGATGTACCACTTAAACTGCCCGGATCCTGGCATGAGGCCCTGCCCACAGTGGTGGCAGGGGAGGGGGCAGGGGGCAGGGGGCAGAAGTAGGGAGAGAAGGTGGGAGGGGAGGAGAGGAGCAAGGGAGGATGATGGATGGGAGGGAGGAAATAAGAAAATGGCCTCACCATCCAAACGTTCCCAAAGAAAGATTTCCTTGACTTTCAGAGTGGAAATGAACCTGCACACTCCGCCCCGGCAGCGCCCAGGCTCAGCTGATCGGCACCTCCTACAAGTCAATCCCTCCCGGCCACAGGGGCTCCTGAGAGTTCTGGGTCCTTCCTCCGGCCCCTGCAGGCACAGAAGGACCCTGGAGACCACCTCACACACTCCCCGCCCCCCGTCGGCTTTACTGTTAACCTCCCACGTGAGGAGGTGCAGGTGGCCAAAGGTCACCTCGCGCAGCAGTCACAAGCCCTAAAGGAGATGCTGACGCCGCCATCACCTCTCCCCCCTGCGCCCCCCCTGCAGGGGCACTGAGGTCCCCCGGGGGCTCCTCATGCTCCAGCCTCGGCCCCACGATGTTCATGGTGTCCCCGGTGCTGGACTCACGGCGGGGGGATGGCCTTCAGCCAGCAGGCCCGGTCCTGGAGGCCAGAGCATCTCTGCAGCAACACCCTGGCCCAAAGAGCATCTGTGAGCCGCCTGCCAAGCTGAGCCCAGCGCCTCTGCCTGGCAGCCACGTGTGGGGCAGTCATATCACCAGCTGTCTGTTTACCTTTACCCAACGCTCAAGATGCCCTTCTTCAAAACCCACCCACTAGTACAAAACATCAACCCCCAAATAACCTGAAGTCGAAGGTCCCACGATAAGCCCTGGACGGGGAGCTACAGGTCAATGCTCTCCTGTTTCATTCTGATCAGGAAAATTTCACAAGGACGTTTCCTTTATTAAAATAATTCCTGCTAACTCTTTCAGAATAATAGGATTCATTTTCCCTGCTGGAGTAGCATTTCAAGTGGAAGTACTTTTATTTCAAGGCACCATTATCAATCTCTCCAAGGGGTGTCTCTCTTAAGAACACCCCTGCCTCCATGTGTGAAAATCCTAAAAAAAAACAAACAAACCCCAAACCCCAGACGGTGATCATAGCCATCCACAAGCTTTCATTCATGTGACAGTGTTCCTGAGGATACAGGTTACAGGGGGCCTGAAGCCACTGTTATCACTGACAGCCTTGGAACGGAGCCCCTCATTGAGGCCCCCAGAGGACAGAGAGATGGACGGAACACTTGGACTTAGAAAGAGTCCGTGGGTCAGGGGGCCCTCAAGACCGGGAATCTGTGGACACGTGGCAGCGTTGGCATCCACGCCCTCTCCTACTTCTCCTCCTCCTCGCTCAGGTTGGCATTGCCCTGGAGCGTGGATGCCAGCTTGTTTTGCAAGAGGGCTGCCAGTTTCTTGGATGTCTTTTTGAGGAACGCGCTGCCCGGGTGGGCACCATTCACATGCAGGTACAGGTCCTCCTGGGTGGGGCCCGTGTAGCCACAGTCTTCACAGACGTACAGCTTGTCGCGGCGCTGCTTGTAGGCATAGTGCTGCTGCACCCCGTGAATCTTCTTCAGGTGGGACTCCAAGGAACAGCGCTGGGTGAAGGCTTTGTGGCACACGTCACATTTGTAGGGGCGAATGCCTGCAGGGTGAGGGGCAGACACAGCGCCAGTTGGTCCCAGCCCGGCCAGAGCCTCCCACCTATGAAGCCATTAAAAGTCACCCTGCACCACCCAACGGCAAAAAACCAACAACACGATCCGAAAACGGGCAGAGGAACTGAACAGGCATGTTTCCAAAGACGTACAAAGGGCCGACGGACACATGAGAAGATGTTCACCATCACCAATCATCAGAAACATGCAAATCACAACCACAGAGAGAGGAGAGATCACCTCACACCTGTCAGAATGGCCATTATCAAATAGACAAAAGGTAACAAATGCTGGTGAGGATGTGCAGAAAAGGGGACCCTTGTGCACTGTTGGTGGGAATGTAAATTGGTGCAGCCACTGTGGCAAACAGTATGGAGGTTCCTCGAAAACTTAAAGACAGACCTTTCTATATGATCGCGAAATCCCACTGTGAGTATTTATCCAAAGGAAATAAAAACAGGATCTCAGAGAGATATCTCCACAGCCATGTCCACTGTAGCACTATTCACAATAGCTAAGACATGGAAACAACTTAAGTGTCCACCAACCAATGAATGGATAAAAGAGGTGTGGTATATACCTACAATGGATTATTATTCAGCCAGGAGAAAGAGGAAATCCTACCATTTGCAACAACATGGATGGACCTTGAGAACATCATGTTCAGTGAGATAAGCCAGACAGAGAAAGACAAATAGTGCGTGGTGTCACTTAGATACAGAAAAGTCAAACTCCCAGAAACAAGAGAAAAAGAGTTGCCAGGGGCTGAGAAAAAAAAATAAAATCATCATGACCAAGGATGAGGAACATGAGGAAAATGATTAAGGCAGGAGACAAAATTGTCCACAGAGCAAACATAATAAAAACGGATGCATACAGCAAAATACCACCACTTGCCTGCCTTAACGTTTGGGTTTCAAAGTGGGCAGAGTAAACCTTGTTTTAATTTTAGTTTGGGTTTCTCGGGAAAAGGAGTTATTTGGGAGGTGCCCTCAGGAGGGGTGACCCCATGAAAAGTGGGAGGTGACTCCCCACCTGCAGGGGAGGGAAAATGATGATAAGGGGGAGAGGGGTCATCCAGCCAGTCACCACTGTGGGCAACCAGAGTCCAAATGGCCAGGCAAGGTGGGGGACAGAGTAGAACACACACCTCCGAGTTACCCCGCCCCTCGGGAGCTGGAGTCTTTGTCCGCCTGCTCCGGCAGCACCGTGGAGAGCACCCTGGGTGGGACAGGTTCTCTCTTCCCAGCATGCACAGCCTGCCTTGGGGTAGAGCGGCCTCCAGCAAGGACATCCTCAGGCTGGGCTGCAGGTGTGGGCAGCCACGACACGGAGGGGTGTGTGCCCAGAAATGGCAGGGGCCACAGGACACTGATGGCGTCGGCTACAGCTAGGAAACCATTTCCAACCTAGATCTCCTGCTGGCTTTAAAAGTGAGCTACTATTAGTGGGGCCAGCCTTCCAGATGGAGAGGCCACAGGTACCATATGAGCAGGGAGCTCAGCCAATCAAACCACAGTCATGCCCATGCCCATCGTGGGCACCCGACAGGGTGAGATGGGAACTTAGGTAAGGAGACCTCAGCAGGTGTATCTCAGGCTCTAAAGTGGGGGGGATTCAAGGAAGCATACAGTGTCCCATGAGCACGGAAGCCCGGAGAGGGTGAATGTTGTGCTCGGGGTTCCTGGAGCAGAGTGGGCTGCCAGCTCTCGGAGCATCCCAGAGGCCAGGAGGACCACTGCCCACAGGAATCCCCAAAGCTTTAGGCTCAAAATGTCTAAGAGTATGTGAAAACACCAATCAAGATAAATATTTTCAAAATCAAAATACGTACAAAAAAAATCCATGATGAACAAGTTATCAAAAATTTAAGTAAGGACAGGATCCACCAGGGCTGCATGGAGTCATGTTGGAGCTGGAGGCGAAAGGGAACATGTGCATCCCCACATAGCTGTTTTTATTTGTTTCTTTAATCGTTATTTTTTTTTCCCCAAGAATGTCTGAGTTGCTGAAAAAATAGTGAAAAATTGAAAAACAGGTGTATTAAAATTCACATTCTAAAATGCTTAAATAGTTTATTTATGCAATAATGGGTTTTATCATGATTTTACTATCCTGGCTTTAACGGAAGCAAACTATTATCAAAAGATATTTTCAAAATCTACTTTTCTCGCTTAACAATATTCCTGGGGTACCATATCACACTGATCAGAATGGCCATCATTTAAAAGTCTACAAACAATAAATAGGAGGACCACTGCCCACAGGAATCCCCAAAGCTTTAGGCTCAAAATGTCTAAGAGTATGTGAAAACACCAATCAAGATAAATATTTTCAAAATCAAAATACGTACAAAAAAATCCATGATGAACAAGTTATCAAAAATTTAAGTAAGGACAGGATCCACCAGGGCTTCATGGAGTCATGTTGGAGCTGGAGGCGAAAGGGAACATGTGCATCCCCACATAGCTGTTTTTATTTGTTTCTTTAATCGTTATTTTTTTTTCCCCAAGAATGTCTGAGTTGCTGAAAAAATAGTGAAAAATTGAAAAACAGGTGTATTAAAATTCACATTCTAAAATGCTTAAATAGTTTATTTATGCAATAATGGGTTTTATCATGATTTTACTATCCTGGCTTTAACGGAAGCAAACTATTATCAAAAGATATTTTCAAAATCTACTTTTCTCGCTTAACAATATTCCTGGGGTACCATATCACACTGATCAGAATGGCCATCATTTAAAAGTCTACAAACAATAAATGCCAGAGAGGATGTGGAGAAAACAGAAACCTCCTACACTGTTGGTGGGAATGTAAGTTGGTGCAGCCACTGTGGAGAACAGTATGGAGGTTCCTCAGGAAACTAAAAATAGAATTACCATGTGATCCAGCAATCTGACTCCTGGGCCTATATCCAGACAAAATAATTTAAAAAGATACATGTACCCTTATGTTCATAGTAGCATTATTCACGATAGCCAAGACACGGAAGCAGCCTAAATGTCCATCGACAGATGAATGGGTAAAGAAGATGTGGTGCATATATGTAATGGAATATCACTCAGGCATAAAAAAGAATGATATGATGCCATTTGCAGCAACATGGATGGACATAGAGATGATCATACTAA
>NC_041227.1:46068649-46081358 GCF_002837175.3 Physeter macrocephalus | reverse complement strand
CCTATCCATGAAACAGAAACAGAATCACAGACATAGAGAACAGACTTGTGGTTGCCAAGGGGGAGGGGGTTGGGGGAGGGATGGAGTGGGAGGTTGGGGTCAGCAGATGTAAGCTATTATATATAGGATGGATAAACAACAAGGTCGTACTGTATGGCACAGAGAACTATATTCAATATCCTAAGATAAACCATAATGGAAAAGAATATAAAAAAAAAGAATGCATATATATATATATATATATATATATAACTGAATCACTTTGCTGTGAAACAGAAATTAACACAACATTGTAAATCAACTATACACTTCAATAAATACATAAATATTCCTGGAGATTTTCCCATATTGGTGCTTGCGGCTTGGTTTCATTCCTTTTTAAGAGCACCGTGGCGTTTTGTTGTACAGCTGCACCCAAATCCCATCTTTTAAAAACTGTAGAGATTGAGGAAGCCCTGCTCCAGCCCACACCCTCCCATCACATGACGCTGCCTTGTACGACCTGGTACTAAGGTGTAGTCCACCTAACATCACATCACCTAGGAGCTTGTTGGAAGTGCAGAGCCTCGGGCCCCACCCCAGACGTCCTGATCAGGGCGAAAGCAGTGGTTCTCAAATTTGAGCCCGAAACAGAACCACCTTAGAGGGCTTGTCAAAACACAGATTCCGGGCCCCCCTGCTGGCGGATCTGGTTCTGGGGTGCGGATGAGAATCTGCATTTCTCACAGGTTCCCAGGTGCTGCTGAGGCTGCTTATGCTGGAGTCACAGGTCTGAAGCAACGCATCGTGAAGCCTTAGGACGGCACTTGGGGTGTCTGAGGCAGCTAGGTCCCCCTAAGTCCTTTCTTCAAGGTTAAACGTCCCCAGTTCCTCACTGGTGGCGTGTGGAGGGGGGCCGGGAGAGCTATGTCTGTTCATGAAGTTTTTTAAGTACACAGATGACAAAGGAAGCCAAAATGGAAAAAAATACTCCCCCCACCCTCGTTCAACCACCTGAACAAATCAAGTTGCTTCCACTTTTCTTCCTGTCCACATCCAGAAGCTCCCATCCTTTCCTCCAACGTTCACATGAAAGGAATTGTGTTAGCTCACTACCGTGGTGGGGTGTTCCTCCAGCCCACCCAAGCAGAAAGCAGGCCTGTATTATATTCCACATGTTTCGGAAAAACTGTTAAAAGAAACTCTTTTATAATCCTCAGCACTTGGCACATAATAGGTGCTCAGTAAATCGTTTTTATTTTTTATTTTATTATTTTGTTTTTGGCCACACCATGTGGCTTGTGGGATCTTAGTTCTCTGACCAGGGATCAAACCTGGGCGCTCGGCAGTGGAAGCGTGGAGCCTTAACCACTGGACCAGCAGAGAATTCCTAATAGGTGCTCAGTAAATAAGTTTTGAATGAATGAATGAATCCTACTGGCCCAGGAAAAAGAGAGGTCACATCTTGGGGCTAGTTTTCTACAAACGTAGGGGCCGTGAGGCCTCTCCAAAGAAATACACCACGTAGGTTGCATGACTGGACCACAAGGGGCTTTGTGTTAACCAGGCCTCTGCGCCCACATGGCAGCTGGTTCCCACCACCTCTGGCTGATCAAGCAGCAACCTGACTTCAGACTCGAAGCTCATCAAGACAGAAGTTCACCCAGAGGCCAGCTGCTCCTTTCAAGGGTGACTGGAAACAGCCCTCGACTATTTTAAAACATCCAAACTCAACCAGTGGGGAAACCAGCACACTGACACCAGGCTTTAACCTGGTTTCTGGAAGTGGACGCTTCCAATCCTACTCCTGGGGGTCCCCACTCCCAACGGTGACCTGAGAAGGTGATGCGGGCGGGGCTTCATGGCTTTGCCTGAGCCCTGCCCCTTGCAGAGGGCATCGGGCCAGGGCCAAGTCCACTCGCACGGTCACGTCTCCTTCCTCCCTTCATTCCGCAGCTCAGCCGAATCCTACAGGCACAGCACCCAGCAGAGCCTGGACAGCCAGGGCTAGAGGATTTCAGAGCTCTGTGTCGTGCAGATGACGGCTAGGATGAGGATGACTGCGGGGGGTGGAGGGGGGGTAGACAGGAGGTCCCCACACCTCTAGTTATGGCAGTTAATTCTGACTTTCGCAAACCTGCCCTCCCCACCCCGCTCCGCAAACACCACATTCATCCCTCGCTCACTGGTGCAGGCAGACATGGTCACCCAGCAGCTGCCTCTTGGTGACTCTTTCTGGGCTGGGGAACAAGTCCCTCCCTCCTGGAGTCCTCCTCTCCCCCAAACTCGGGGGGCAGGGAGGAGCCCCAGATGAGGGAGACAGATACCAAGGCCTCCCTGACACTGGGCCTCGCCTGTCCTGGACGTGGGCACTCTCGAGCAAGGGCCAATCTTGTCCGTGCCTGGAGTGGGATCCCGGAACCATCCCCGCACCAGGCATCATTAACCTACTGACACCTACACAGTAACAGAGTCCAAGGCCACTGGAAACCCAGGCACCACCCATCGGCCACGCATTAACTGAGTCCACACCTCAGTTTCCTCACCTGTAAAATGGGGATAATAATTGATACCCCTTGTAAGGCTGCTCTGAGGATTAACCGAGATCTCACAAGCAAAGGATGCAGCACACACTGAATATTCAACAGGATGCAGCTTCAACAGCTTACAATCCAGGTCAACAGAACGCAAATACGCTCTATTCAGAAGCTGGCCGGCTGGTGGGTATGTGAATATTTAGTATCTGTCTTTAAACTGTATCTATATGTACACCTTTTTGTTCATTACCTATTTCACAATAAATAAGGATAATTTTTTCCTGTAATAAATCATAATGGAAAAGAGTATGGAAAAGAATATATATACACATATGTATAACTGAATCACTTTGCTGTACACCAGAAACTAACACAACATTGTAAATCAACTATACTTCAGTTTTAAAAAATAAATAATTTTTTTAAAGGCTAATTTTTTAAAATGTCGTTCCTAGGCAGCTGGTGGAGAGAGGAGGGGACAGACTTCCTTCCCCATCCACCCTCCAGACTATTGTGCCGCGGGTCTGTATCACCTGGAGCAGAAAATACTGTGTGTTGGGTTATCACAAAGGGTCTCTTCTTTTCAAATGTTCTATTCCTACTACCAAATCAAGCTCCATGTCACTCATCCCCAATGAAAAGTCTTTGTCATTGGCGCTCTCTGCTTGCTGTAGCTAAGTTTCCTTTACTGAACTTTATCCAAACATGGACTTCAGCAAGAGCTCTCTGCAGGCCTCCTTGTGGGAGTGGACATTTAGAGCAAACTCTTCAGGAGGCAATGTGACTACCCCATAAACATCATAATGGGTCTGCCCTTTGGCCCACTTCAGGGAAATTATCTACAGAAAGACTCACACAAGTAGGCAAAGAATATCTGTGGTAGTGCTGTCTAAAATTAAAAGCGAGACAGAGAAAGAGAGGAAAGAAGGAAGGAAGGGAGGGAGGAAGGAAGGAAGGGAGGGAGGGAGGGAGGGAGGGAGGGAAGGAAGGGAGGGAGGGAGGGAGGGAGGGAGGCAGGGAGGAAAGAAAAAACCAACCCTGAAAATGTAAATAAGTGTCATCATTTGGGGCAAGAGAAAAAAATGACAGTGCCTCCATATTTGAAATTATGTCATAATCTCATATTATGAAACGCTCTGACAACTATTCAAAAGAGTGAGGTATGTCTACCTGTGCAGATGGGAAACAATCTCCAGGAGAAATAGTGCACGAAAAAAGCAATGAGTGTTAAAAACTTCTGGGGAAAAAAAAATTAAATGGTGGCTTGCTTTCAGGAGTGGAACTAGGGCTTGGCGTGGAGAGGAGGCTTCTTCTTTTCTTTCTTTCATTTTTCCCTTTCAATATTATTTTTTGCAGCTAAAAAGTCAGTCAAAATAAAAGAGGGGAGAGTTTGGTGAGTGAAGGAGGCCACCCTACAAGGCAGCATTCAGCTCCCTCGGGGTGGAGGTAACTCTACTCTTTTCTCCCACCCGCCCCGCTCCAAACTTCTCCCAGCCTGCATTTTTCCCAGTCCAATCAACCCTTCCCCGTAGGCTCCAAACAGACACCATTGTTTCCTCTTCTTCAATCAAGATGGGATTTGTTTGCCTTCTCCTCCTTCTCAATGTGGCCCAGATGTAAGATAAGGCCCGAGGGCCCCACCAAGGGGGGCAGGGCAGACCCTGCGCTCCGGCCAGAGCCCCCTCCCCACTGCCCGGACCTCAGATCTGAATTCCTCAGCCTCCTTCCGTGGAACTCAGAAGCTTCCGCAGGAATGGCAGGCACACCTCGAACCAACTCCTTTACTCTAGTCAGGGTCGTAAAGTTATCACCAACCCGGGTTATGCCCCCCTGGAGCCCTCACAAACCGAGCAGGGGACCCCGCACATGTGTGTGCCCTTTTTGACTGGTTACAGCAGCGCAGGCTTTCTCCTCTGTAGTCTGTATATTGACTGAAGTCTTTTATAAAATAAGTAATCACTTTACATACGAGAAAAATAAAATGCATTCGGTGCAAGCTGTACTTGTCTGATGAGCCTGGCACACCTGGTCACAGTGGCGAACAACGCCCAGACCACACCTGACACCTCAGTAAACGTTCAACACGCCCCCAGGAGCCACTGGCACTGGGGTCCCTGGGCAGCGAGGGGGGAGACACTCAGTGCTGAGTTTGGCACCTGCTGGTTGTTTGACGCTAAATGACAGATTTCCCCCACCCACACCCTGCCCCCAGCAAACTCTCTCCTTCCCTGGATGGCCAGCTGGCTCAACCTAAAACACTTGCACAAATCCGGAAGAATATTCTGTAAAACCAGGCCCATGACATTTTTCACGGGCTATGAACTGAATATACAATCCTGTCTTGAAAGCTCATCCCTCCCCCCCCACCCCGTCTCTATTTTGTCCTGAGGTGGGGCAACAGCCATAATTTCACACATTGGCCTCAGTGACCCTGTCAACTCCACTTAAATAGAGCAATTCCCTCTATTATGTGTGCAGTGGACCCTCTTGGTCCCCCATCAGGACCCCCTTTTCTAGGCCAGTACTTCACTCCCCAGCTGTCACCTATGTTGGCAGCTAACAGTTCCTGGATGTCCCCTTCTCCAAGGAACAGGCACTGGGCAAGTGACCTGCCCACCCAGGGGAAAGGCAGCCTCTGACTCATGTGGGCACAGAAATGTCCCCCACTTGCCTGGGGACAGGACAGGCCTGTAGCGCCAGTCACACCCCAGAGCCCTGGTGGGATCAAGCTGGGGCCACATCCCTGCTACCCTGTCCTGCTCTCCCCTCCCTCACAGGTTTCTCCCAAGAGCTCTCCCTCAATAAATCGGTTTATAAGAATCGCCATCTCAGAATCTGCTTCTAGGGAACCCAACCTAAGTCAATTTGGATTGAAAACAGCCACTCGTTTGCAGACGTATTTTCACAAAATGTTAACCAAGTTTCTTCTGTTCCAGTTTCTCTCTTCCAATCTGGACTCAGATGTCATTTGGCTGATCCCCCTCCCCCATCTCTCTCTCTCTCTCTCTCTCTCTCTCTCTCTCTCTCTCTCTCTCACACACACACACACACACACACCCCTCTGATCTACTCTTTCCTTGGTGAAGTCATATCCAAAAAAGAAGTCTTAATCTCTTCTTTCATCTGCTTGGATATTAAGGTAAGACATTTCCAGGCTCCGGTTTCCCTGGACCTTTTCCAAGAAGTTTCCTCGTGTTCTGAGTCTTTCCTTAGAGGCCCCGCTCTCTCAGGAGGAGACATGGGGGAGGGGATTAACCCCAATCCCCGGTCCCACTGTCTTTGCCCACCTCATCAACACTGTCGCTGCAGTTCTCAAAAGAAGGGTCCTGGGATCCCAGGTAAGTCTTCAAATTAGTCATGGTCTGGCCCAACCGGACTGGGAGCAACCATAACCTTCACTCATCTGCCTACTGCAGTTGTGAGAACACCGTCCACATCTTTGCTCCTGGTCCAAACACAGCATTTACTTGTAATTGTCAAGAGCCAAAATCCAACATTCACGTCTCCATCAAAGGCAAAACCGAATTCCCAGAATTCTGGTGAGATCTTTTGGAGCCAGTGAGGTGGTACACATGAACTACAGAAAGGTCTGAGGAGCCCAGATTTTTGCTCTTTTTACTGATTATCCCTTTTGCACAGAGCTCAGAGCTTGCAGGGCAGGCCTCTTGCACCAGGAGGCCACGCATGTCCCTCCAGCTCCCGCAGAGGGGCATATCCCCAGAGCTGGGGCCCCTTTTTTTCAGTTTGCCACCAGCTACTTTGTCAGCAAGGCCTTGACTCCTCTTCCTGGTCATTATTACCTGGAGGCACATCTCCATCAGAAAATAAACCAGGGAATTCGTCCCACCCTCCCCTTCCTCCCGTGTCCACATGTCCGTTCTCTACATCTGTGTCTCTATTCCTGCCCTGCAAATAGGTTCATCTGTACCATTTTTCCAGATTCCACATATCTGCATTAAGATACGATATTTGTTTCTCTCTTTCTGGCTCACTTCACTCTGTATGACAGAAGCTAGGTCCATCCACATCTCTACAGTTGGGAGATTAGAATTGACTTATATACACTACCAACACGTAAAATAGATAGCTAGTGGGAACCTGCTATAATGCACAGGGAGCTCAGCTCGGTGCTCTGTGTCGACCTAGATGGGTGGGATGGGGGGAGGGTGTGGGAGGGAGGTCCAAGAGGGAGGGGATATAGGTATACACAGAGCTGGTTCACCTCATTGTACAGCAGAAACTAACACAACATTGTAAAGCAATTATACGCCAAAAAAAAAACACAAAAAAACAAAAACGAAACAGGGAATTCCCTGACTGTCCAATGGTTAGGGCTCCGCGCTTCCACCGCAGGGGGCACAGGTTCGATCCCTGGTCGGGGAACTAAGATCCCGCGTGCCTTGAGGCACGGCCAATTAAATAAATAAAATGAACCAGAGGGAAAATAGGTTCAAGACATTTCCATAACGCTATTTGTTGGTCACTTTAAGAGTCAAAATTATAATTTAAAAAATTTAAATCATTAACTGTATATTCAATGACCTTAGAGCTATCCAACAGAGATTAAAATGCTAGCCATTTTTAAATTTTAAAATGTCCAGTAGCCTCATTAAAATAAGTAGAAAGAAACAGGTGAAATTATTTTAAGGATACCTTTTGTTTAACCCAATATATCCAAAATATTACCACTTCAACATGAAATCAACATTAAAAATTGATATATATTACGTTCTTATTTTGCATTAAGCCTTTGAAATCTAGTGTCTGTTTTACACGTAACCACACATCTCAATCGGACCCAGAGCTCCCCGTGCTCAGAGAGGCTGCGGGGTTCCAGTCCTAAATGCCTCCTGAGTGCCAGCCTCGCCCCTCGTGGGATAAAGTGCATGATGCCCTTTGGGGAAGCATCAGGTGGAAGGCGTTTTTCTTCAGCAGCCCGGTGATTTTCAGCCCCTCCTTTAGGAGTCACTAGAAGTCTCATCTTTGAGGAGCAGGAGATGAAGGAGCCCAGGGCCCTGGTGGGGTGGGGCGGGGTGCAGGCCACCCTGCTCACTCTGTGGACAGAGGACATGCTGGCACCACTGAACACATGCTCAGGCTCCTCAGCAACCCACTATAAAGCCCAGGCTGGAGGGTGCAGTTTGTGCCAGGCCCGAGTTCCTCTCTATCTCGCCTCTTGCAGAGCAAGCTGGCTTCTAGAAACTGAACCGGGGCGGCTGGTAAGGCCCAGCCTCAGGAAGGACGCTGAGTGAGCACGGTACTGAGGGGCGGGGACGGAGAAGGGGCCTGTGGAAAGCGGGGGACCTGGACTCAGGGAGACCAGCCGTCCCCAGCTCCTCACCTGTGAACTGCGGGTAACAAGGGCTCGGGGCTCCTCGGGGCTGTTGGACACAACAGGATAAAGCTGAGGGCCTGGCCTGAAGAAAAGCCGCCATTCTGAGCTCGCTACCACCTGAGGAAGCTGTGCGGGCCTCCGCAGGCTCTCCCGTCTCTGCCAACGCCCCCCCCGTGCCCCCCGGCCGCTAAGCCTTGTTCTCCCTGGCAGACACTGCTACCCCCCCACCGAACCCCTCAGCCTCCCACCAGGCCGGCTCGGACAGTCCCAGGAGGCCAGTGGCTTCCTGCTGCTCCTGCCCGATGATGCTCCCCGGAAACGTGAGGTTTGCAAGGGGCTTCAGGGAGGAACTGCCTAGGAGCAGAGGGTCCCAGGATGGACCCCCAAACAAGGAAGGATGGGAGTTGATGGATAAATACCCCACTTCCTGCCCCTGGAGCAATTCTGGGGTGCACTGTGTGCATTCAGAGGACCCCCAGGGGGATTGAGCCCCAGTTGCTCCCAGTGGTAACCCACTCAGTAAGTAACTAGCTCTCACTGAGTCTCCTTCCCTCTGTCTCCTCTCCTCACCCCCTCACCGTGCCCCCGGGGACCATCTCCCAAATAAACGGCTTCACCCAAATCCTAGTGTCAGGGTCTGTTTCTGGGGGAACCCAAACTAAGACATTCCCCATCTGCAATGCCCTTCCCTCCCCGTCCAACTGTGAAAATCTTGCTCACTCTTCAAGGCTCAGCCAAAAGGACACCTCCTCTGAGAAGCCTCCCTGGTGCCCCTGCCAGCAACAGTGCACCTTCCAGGCCTCCCCACCAGCATTCTCCACTTTTTCTTCTGTCTGGCACACCTGCTGGTTTCCTTGGGTCACAGGCAGGGGTTTGGGTTCTTTCTCCCTATGTTGGCTGAGCTCTCCACAAGCACAGAGGTGAGTCTTCGAGCCTGTCACACCACAGGGCCCCAGGAAAACTCTGCCAACTATTTCAACATTTACCACCACTAATAGCTCATATTTACTAAGTGCTTACAATTTGTGAAGCATTTTATATGCCATTATTGCCCTGAAACCTCGCAGCCATCACTTAGGTGATAGGTAATGAAACCATGCCCATTTTAGAGATGGACACACTAAGGCAAAAAGATAAGTAATTTCGACAAGGTTGCAGAATCAGCTAGCTCAGATCCAGAGTTCTTAACCACCGTGTGACCAACTCAGTGCAAACTCTTACAAACTCTTCCCCGAGAGCAGTCAGTCCCTAATACTTCTACTAATGGAGAATTAACTCAGTCACAGATGAGGC
The DNA here is from genome assembly GCF_002837175.3 of Physeter macrocephalus. Classification (NCBI taxonomy): domain Eukaryota; kingdom Metazoa; phylum Chordata; class Mammalia; order Artiodactyla; family Physeteridae; genus Physeter; species Physeter macrocephalus. The sequence goes on along the minus strand of NC_041227.1, from coordinate 46,072,214 downwards.
AGCTCCATGTTTACTCCAACTGAAGGTACCAACAGCCCACAATGCTCCCCGCAAGCCCCCTTCACTCTGTGGGGGAGTGACCACAGAGCCCACCAGGTGAGGAGTTGCAGAAGAGATAGGCCATGTCCTCAAGGACATCCTCAGATAGAGAGGAAAAGCTGAGAAACTGTCCAGGACAACCAACGACAAATGACGGCGTGAGTGGTCCCCAATTTCCTCCAGCTCCTTGGGTCAGTTGCCTATAAGCCCAGCTTTGCGGCCAATTGATGGGTCCATTGATAACCAGGGGTCCCCCTGTCACCCACAGAACCCTTCACAGGACCCTCCCTAATCACACAGGACCACCATCACCCTAGGCATCAGGACCATCAATCTCCCTAAGCATCCTCCCTGCTCCAACCCAGGTGTCAGCCTGGCCACACAGAGGTCAAACTTTTACTGAAGTCAGGCTACTGGTGCCTCTTGGAGGGAAGGTGACAGTGACCAGAGGGGGCAGGAGGGAGGGGGTAGTGTCTTATGGGGGCTGGAAATACTCCAGCCAGTTATATGCTTGCGTTCGCTTTGTAAAAAGTCCTACATTCTCAAACTATGCACTTATGATTCGTGTGCTCCTCTGGGTGTATGTTACATTTAAATGAAAATTTCACTTTAGAAAAGTTTTTTTAAAGGAAAAAGAAAAACCTTTTAGTGTGCCAGTCCACTCTCTAGGGTGGAGGACACCCTTCTGAGGCCAGGGAGGAAGCTCATGGCCAGTACTCTAAGAACAAAAAAGTGTGATAAGGGCTTAAAGGAAATCTGAATACAGAGGATCTCTGAGAAGGGCCCTGTGTGGCGGCTGGGGACCTGAGAGGCCCCCTGGGAGAGAGGAGTGGACATTCTCCCACCCCACCCCCAAAATGCTGAGGGAAACCCTAAACCCTGAAAGGGCTTGACAGGATCAGTGGGACTATAATTAGTAAATTCTATGAGGTTATAGGGAGAGTGCGTGGCACCAGGGCAAGACTGAATGGTTAGGATGGGATGGATTTAGATGAGATGAAATGGGTGGGGTGAAAAGATGGAGTGGGATGGGGTGGGAGGGGCTGGGACAGGATGGGGATTTGAACATGGGACCCAGACTGTGAGGGGCTTTACATGGAGTCCATCAAGACGGGGAGTTTGGATTCTGTCCTGCCCAGAGCTGGAGAAGGTTTTTTGAGCAAGGAAATGGCATCTTAGAATTCTCCTCCAGGGATCGCTCTGGCACAGGTGTGGCCCTCAAGGAGCAGCCTGGAGGCCAGGTGTCTCCTAGACAAAACTACCGAGGCTACGAACAGCCAGTGGGGGCGGGAGGGCGGCCAACGGGCACCCCACGGCTGTCTGTGGACGGGAGCTGGTGAGGACCCAGACCCGCACTGAGCAAAGCTCAGGGTGGGGGTGACACTTGCCCACCCGCCCCCGCAGGAGGCTCGGGCAGCGCTAAGTCAGCTGTGTGTTCTCTTTCTGAGCTCTCAGGAGGAAGCAACGTGATGCTATTTTGAGACAGACTCACTTCCCGAGAAAGGAGCACAAAATACCAGCAGAGGGACCACGGGGACCACGTTCCAGCCCTCAGCCTGGCCCGAGGGCTGCACCGAGTGGGCATCACAGCTCCCAGGACACTTCCGGCCAGTGATGCGCCGCCCATCTCACCGGGGCGAGAACAGGCTGAGAGCAGCGCGCGGGCCCCAGGGGACACCAATGGCAGGTGGCAGAGCCGGGCGGCCCGGCCCCAAACACCCCGCCCCGCTATTCTTCCGGAAACATAGCTCTGCCCCAGGCTCCCGACTGGGTTCCTTGCGGGGAAAGACCAGGGGTTCTTGGCCGCGCCCCTCCCTCACCTGTGTGCGTGCGCACGTGCCTCTTGAGGTCGAAGGTGTCGTTGAAGCCCTTGCCGCAGAAGCTGCACAGGTGCCTCTTCACCTGGCTGTGGCACTTGAGATGCCGGTTGAGCATGCGCTGCAGGCGGAAGGCCTTGCCGCACAGGTCGCAGGTGTGAATCGTTGCGTCGCCGCCGCAGGTGCCTGTGGTGAACTGGGACAGAGAGAGGGGTGAGGACCCGCGTGGGGCGGCGCGCCCACCGCCCCGTGCATCTAGGCTGGACCTGACTCGGGCTCCCGCCCTCCCCCACAAAAACTCCCAGCAGGTTTTGGCTTTGGGGAAGGTGGAACAAGGCAGCTCCCCGCCCACCCATGCTCCCCTTGGTCCTCGAGACAGACCTCTGATTACCAGCTGGGCACCCCGCCCCCAGCTACGCGCCTACATTTCCCAGCCTCACAGCAGGTCCTGCGGGTGGGACTACCTGGCTGGTGAGATACACTCTCTAAGGGGAAGGATGGTGCCCTCTCCCCTGATTTAGTCCTTCCTGCTTGGGAGAGCTCCAACAGCCACCTCGGACCCAAGGCAGAAGCCAGTGCTGAGGGTGGAAGAGCAGAAAGGAAAGAGGAGTCTAGGTCTGATAACATCACGGAGCCCTCAAAGACAGCCACAGTCAATTCCTTCCTCCCGGCCAGCATCCACCAAGAGACTGTCTCCTCTCCCCCTGGATCTGGGCAGGGCCTGTGTCAGTTCCAGATCTTAAGAAACGGTGCAGCTTTTCTCCATCCTCCCTCTTGGAAGCCAGCAGCCATGAGGAAGCCTGAGCCCACCATGCTGTGGGGAAGCCCAAGCAGCCATGCAGAGGAGCAATGAGGTGCCAGGTAATGAATAAAGACTCACTGGACCTTCCAGCCCAGCCAGGGCTGCCACCAGCTGAGTGAACAAACCCGGCCCAGAGGAAAACTGCCTAGCCCAGCCGTGCCCCAGTTCCTGACCCAGAATCATGAACAAATAAGACGGTCATCTTGGGAAGTGACTTGGTCAGGATCCCACAGCTTCGTTATCAGAAATCCCAGGTTCTGGACTGCCTGGTTCATTCTCTCAATCGTGTTTGCTGCCTCAAAGGAAGAAAACAGAATCTCTAACTGTGTGATGAAAAACACCAGATCTGATATATTCATTAAAGGTTTCCTAGTTATCAGATCCTTTAGAAGATGGATCCAACCGTTCTGCCAAAATTCTATTCATAAGAGGACCTAAAAAACTTAATTTTCAGACAAACATTATTAGCAAGAAGAGTTGGTCTTTTCCTGGCTTAACACCTTCCTTGTCTCAAACACCCTTCTTTCATCCACCGGGGTACTGCCCTCTGCCAAGCCTCAGCTCACCTGTTCCCTCCCTGATGAGCTTCTCCAGCCACTGCAGCCCCTGCCCAAACTGGTTCCTGTACCCCTAACACCAGTGCCTCTCAAACCTCAGTGCACACACGAATCCTCTGGGGGTCTTGTTAAAATGCGGGTTCTCCACAAAAAAAAAAAAAAAAAAGTTCCTATTGCGGGCTTCCCTGGTGGCGCAGTGGTTGCGCGTCCGCCTGCCGATGCAGGGGAACCGGGTTCGCGCCCCGGTCCGGGAAGATCCCATATGCCGCAGAGTGGCTGGGCCCGTGAGCCATGGCCGCTGAGCCTGTGCGTCCGGAGCCTGTGCTCCGCAAAGGGAGAGGCCACAACAG
>NC_041227.1:46057441-46068086 GCF_002837175.3 Physeter macrocephalus | reverse complement strand
CGTATATTAACATATATATGTGGAACCTAGAAAAATGGTACAGATGAACCGGTTTGCAGGGCAGAAATAGAGACACAGATGTAGAGGACAAACGTCTGGACACCAAGGGGAGAAAGTGGCGGGGGTGGGGGTGGTGGTGTGAGGAATTGGACGATTGGGATTGACATGTATACACTGATGTGTATAAAATGGATGACTAATAAGGACCTGCTGTATAAAAATAAATAAAATAAAATTCAAAAATAAATAAATAAAATTCAAACAAAAAAAAAGTGCGGGTTCTGATTCAGGAGGTCTGGTGGAGTCTGGATGCTGCATTTCTAGACAGCTCCCAGGAGATGCCACCGTGCAGTCCATGGACCACACTTGAGATGTGAGGGACTGGCCCTCACACGGTTCAGGACTTTATTCCAACTCATTCCAGAGGCTTCCATCAGGCACGAACGTTTCCTCAACTAAACGCCTTGTGGAAGCCAGCAAGCATTCGCGCAGGCTCCTGGCCCCCATGCCCCAAGCGCAGATGAGGGCCGTGCACGGTCAGAAAGTGTTGGTGGGCAAGGGCTCACAGGTGGCAGCAGGCGAAGACCCCAGAACAGGGCTTTCCAGTCAGCCCCCTCCACCAGTTCATTCTCACTGCTCCATCTTAGTCTCAGCCGACACTGATGTGTGCCTGATCCGAGACAGGGCCTGTGCTCAGAGCACCAGGATGGCTTGTCCCCAAGAAGCTGCCAGTCTAGTCGGAGAGCAGACCGGGCAACAGGCCACTGCCATCTGGGAAGCCCCAGGTGCAAGGGGCGGCTGGGAGGGGAGCCTAGCCCAGACGGTGGGCGCACGGGAAAGTGTACCCAGAGAGGTGAGCTCCTCAGCCAGGCCACGATGAAGAAGAAGATAGGGGAAGGGCAAGGAATATCCCAGAGAGGACGCTGGGAAAAGGGGGACTGTGTGTGGTCCAGCCTGGCCAGCCTGAGCCCTGGAGAGTAGCTGATGAACAGAGCTGAGGGCGCAGAGAAGGGCAGGGTCCCCCTGAGAGCTCTACCTCGGGGGCCCCAACGACCGTCAGAGGGCGGGGGGAGGGTGGGCACATTGGAAGATACAGGAGGACAACCGCAGGGCTTGCGGCTGATGACCCTCCTGCCTCATACCCCACCTCTGCCCCCCAAAGGGGTGGGGCCTGGCAGGGCCTGAGGGAGACCCAGCTGTGCCCAAGGCTTTCCTATCACAGGACAGGTCACGGTCTCCTCCTAATCCGCAGTCCTCATTCTAGTCACTGCCTCCCTTGAAGGGATGTGAAAAGACTAAATATTGCCCAGGTCTTGGCAAACAAAATACCGTGAGCTTCTGAAGGCCAAGTCTACACAGGATAAATGTCATCTGAGAGGTAGTGCGGCTAATAAAATAGAACAGAGGCACGTGAACCTGGTAATTCTGAGGAAAAACGTGAAGAAAGCTAGAACTGTCTTCTGAAAGCCTTGCACCATGTGCCCGAGGACTCGCCAACTATGGTTCCAACCTGAACCCTTGTTTGCTTTAATCCTTTTGGTAAACTCCTATTTTTAAAATGCTCTGCATGTAACATGAATACCTCCTATTGCCGTCCAGGATGGAAATCTCAAATCACTGGCATTATTTGGTTTGAAAAGAATAAAAATGTTGAGGGCAGAGGGGATGGAGATCAGTGACCATTTAAGGGAGTTCAGGGCCAGTGGATCAGCTGACTGAGAGAGATACAGAAAGCTTTTTAACACCGGGGAGAAAAAGGGAACGAGGAGAGGGGACCGGAGAGGGAGGGCACCCCATTCTCTGGGGAACTTCCCTCTGGTTTTCTCAGAGCAAAAATAAAAGATCTCCAATTGCCTCAGCAAAGGCAGTGTTCCCATTTCTCCACTTTTCACAACATGGAAAACTGAGTCAACACAACATGCTCATGTAGAGAATTCCCATAAGGTGCACCCTCCAGCCCATGAAGGGTTGTTTACCAGCTATAAATGTATTTCTGACCAATCCAGAACGTCTGAAGAGAGTCTTTTCAAAAGAAGATGGAGGGTTAATTAAACAGCAAAAAGATCATGGCTGATGAAGCCAGCTTCTGCCAGACTTGTTCACTTTTCAGAGGAAGGAAAAATTCCTTTGTCAGAAAGGTGAAAGTCCTTATTATTCAGCCATAAAAAAGAATGAAATCATGCCATTTGCAGCAACATGGATGGACCCAGAAATGATCATACTAACTGAGGTCAGTCAGACAGGGAAAGACAAATACTATATATATCACTTATATGTGGAATCTAAAAAATAATACAAATGAACTTATTTACAAAACAGAAACAGACTCACAGACAACGAGAACAAACATAGCTACCAAAGGGGAAAGAATGGGGGGAGGGTTAAATTAGGAGTATGGGATTAATAGATACCACTATATATAACATAAACAACAAAGATTTACTGTATAGCACAGGGAATTATATTCAATACCCTGTAGTAACCTATAACGGAAAAGAATTGGAAAATATATATACACATATATACATATATGTATACAGACATATGTATAACTGAATCACTTTGCTGTACACCTGAAACTAACACAATATTGTAAATCAATATACATCAATTTTTTTTAAAAAAAAGGAGAAATTCCTAAGAATTCCTCAGAAAAATATTTGGAGGATAAATTCCTAAGCATGAAATTTATCCCACAGAGTGTACTTCACATGTGCCTTGAAATTTGGTCTGCGATAGCAAAAAGCTGGAAACTACCTATATGCCCATCAATAGGGACTTGTTAAAAAAAGATGGTATAACCATATAATAAAGTAGCTAGAGAAGGACAAGAGTACAGACTGCCAGTCACATGAGTGAGCCCTCCTGGATGTTCAGCCCAGTCAAGTCCCCAGGGGGACTCCAACCCCACTGTCATCTGACTGCATCCACAAGAGAAACCCCAGGCAAGACCCACCCAGCTGAGCCCAGTCATTCCGCAGAACTAGAAGACATCATAATAAAGTATTATAAGCTGCTAAATTGGGGGTTGTTTGTGAAGCAGCAATAGAACACTGGAACGGTGATAGATGTATCACATTCTCTCTAGAACACCAGAGCTGCCACATTTCTGAGTGTTCTCTCCCAGGATGGGCAGCATGATACAGAAGACACCCCTGATTCCTGAAATGATGCCCCATGTGCCGGAGGACTTGGCAGTCTCTCCTCGGGTCACCTGTCTGCTCACTGGGCCATCTTTATTATGTTTACACAGGCTTACACCTACCACTCTACTTCCTAAAAGTCCAAAATAGGGTTAACCAACTACCTTGTTACTCTACTCTGCAAAGGGTAGACCAAAACTTGTTACATCCTTGTCACCTGGTCACAAAATGAGTGGGATGGAGAGACAAGAAATGCTGAGGATCAAATAAAAACCTAAACCTGGATGGCTGTGTGATGTCATTTAATATCCCTGGGCCACACTTCCCCACATGTAAAAATAATAAAATGGGATTAGATGAGCTCCTTTCCTAAGTTCAAATCCTGCTCTACCACCTACAGTCTGGGAAGGAGGCAAGTTACTCAACCTCTCTAAGCCGTAATTTCATCACCCATAAAATGTGGACAATAATGATACTTGCCTCTTGGGACTGTTAAGGAATTAAATAAGAAAAGCTACTTTAAAAAGACTGGTTGCTAGGGACTTCCCTGGCAGTCCAGTGGTAAGGACTCCACGCTTCCACTGCAGGGGGCATGGGTCGGATCCCTGGTTAGGGAACTAAGATTCTTGCATGCTGTGAGGTACAGCCAAAAAAGAAAAAAAAAAAAAAGACTGGTTGCTGCAGTAATTGCTGACTCCTAGAGTTAGACAAGCTCCAGAGTCCTGTGATCCTAAATAAAAGTTAATTGGTCAAAACCCATTGTTTCTCCATTTGTCTTTTGAGTTTTTCTCTCACTGATGGAAGAAAAAGGGAACTAACCTTCAGCGTGGGTCACCAGCCCCTAGTCCTTCATCTGCGACTCTGAAATCCAAATAGCTCTGAAAACCAACATTCGCTCCTATCCCCCTTGGCAACAAAAGTGGAAGCTACCCATTTGGTGTCAATATTCGTGTTTTGATGTGGAAAGTAATAATGTGTTCAATTACAGTATACCGCTCCAGACGCTGTTCTCTTCAGAAAAGCTTAATAGTCTCACCCTTAATCCAAAATTAACTCTCCAAAAGGCTTATTACTGAAGTGAGGAAGCTACCACGAGGATGGGAGGTGACATCAGTCTGGAGATTAATTAACTAACTGGAGATTAATTCAGGGCAAGAAAGATGAAGAGAGATAGCAGTTCCCCAACCCTGAAGCTTGGCGCTTTCTTATTTGCTGTCCTGTTTTCTGCAGGATCTCGGCTTTCATTTTAAAAAACACACAAAGTTCCCCTCTAGTTCTTCTAAAAACAGGCCTGTGCAGCAGAAACAAACCCATCATTGTATCAGAGCTGCTGAAGACTTCAGGAGCATCCAGGGAGGTAGGGACCTGGGCTGGCCCTCTGACCAACTTCAAAAGCTGGCTAAGGTCACTTACTTGTCAACTTCTAAAGGAAAAAAAAAAAAAAAAATCCTTTATCTTCTGTGGATGCTTCCACCAGACAAGTTCCTTAAATTAATGGTCCTATTTCCTGTGGGAGGCTACCATGAGGGCAGGCTACCTTCCGGTGGCCACGCAGACGAGATTTCCAGTGACACATCTGCTTATGCCTGAGCGCTCAAAACATGCTAAGCGTATTTCCCCAGTTTCCTTAGGATAAAAATTCCCCTCCTGCTCCTAGGTACCACCTCCTTAAGCTTCACAACTCCACTACATGGCAGAATGCAGAACCTTCCCAAATGCAGAGATGCTGAAGGGAACATATCCTAATCATCCAGAAGAAACAGATTCAAATCGCTGAAACCCGCCTGTGGTCATAGGACTTGTAGGTGCCCACACCGAGATTTTGATGGGGCTTGTTGTCTGCAAAACGTGTGCCTGCACTTCCCCGGGACAGGCCCATGGGTCTGGGCATGACGTGTGGGAGAGGCAGGGATGAGCCCTGTGGTTTTGTCTCATGTCATGGTGAGAAACTGCTTCAATTCCTTCATGTCAGGCTGTCAGTGCTAATGGCTAAGGCGTCAAAGGTGCCTTCCACGATGCAGTACAACGACGTTATTAAAGAATAAGGAGCCTTGGGTTAGGCTTTGCCGCTAGTACCTGTGAGGAACTCAACAAAACCTCTCTGGCTTTACCTTTCTCCCACAAAAATGAGGAGATTGGACCACATAAGGGTCCCTGAAGTAGATCCTGTGGGTGGATCAGCCTCTATTCCTGCTCCTCTGGTGGGCCTTCCTGTACAGCAAAGGCTACAAAGCTAGACACTACATTTCCCAGAATCCCTGGCATCTGTGGTCTTTAGATGTGACTTAGGTACCACCAGTTACATGCACCATCAGGAGATTTGACTTCGGGCCTGAGTTAATTGAGGCGAGGCAGGTATGTGACAATTGTTTCACACCCTGCATTAGCAGAAGCATCGTGATGCACGACAGCAGCCATAGAGGCCGCAGCTGCAGTTCCCTAGGTAGCCCAGTTCTGTAGTGTGGCTCTGGGAGTCACTCCTGGGAGCTCAGCCTGGTCTCTCTTTAGCCCATTTAGTACCCTATAATTAACCACTGTCTGCTTAAGTGAGCTACAGTGGATTCTGTTTCTGCAACAAATCCATTCAGACCCTTCCAACCACGAAAACCGACTTCACCTATATTCCAGTTAAAAGCTGGTTGCAGTTAACACTTAACATTGTTCTCCTATTCCTCCTTTTTCCCCCTTTAAATTAATTTAAGCTTTTTCAAGCATCCATTCCAAGCATTTTTCCCTTTTTGTCTTGCTTCCTATTGTCCCCCAGATGCTAGTGACTCCTTCCCTGCCTGTATTCCTCTTCTATGTTGACTTATGTCCTCCTATGAGGCAGGCATTACTGCACCGGGTGCTGAAAATACAAGCTCAGCAGGAATGCTCCCTGCCTTTGGTGGGTCTAGAGTCAAGAAGAAAAGTCTGGTCAGCCAAGGAGATGGTCAGTGAGTTACAAGACTGGTGGGGGGAATTGGGGCATCCAATTCTGTCTTGGGAGACTGAAGTCAACAGGCAGGGAGTTACGGATGGGGCTTATGTTCCCTTCCAAATATCAAATGGGTGGGTTTTTAAAAAATACTTAAATCCAGCCAATCCAGGTGGTAAATCCCTTGTCCCTGCTGTAGGCAACAAAGTATTGGACATTACCAAAACTTGCTACGAGTCACTGTCGGCTAACTCCCCACTGGGCAGTTTACACACACACAAAATTGCTCAGCGTGCTGCCCCCATTGTCTCATGTAATCTGCCCAATGCTTTGGAGAGGCCGATTCTCTTATTTCTCTATTTTACAGATCAGAGAACTGAGGCTCAGAACAGATAACGTATCCCCAACCACAGCTGGTGAGATGGACCCAAACGAGGTTTTCCTTCTCAAAAACCTTCCAGAGCCCCTCCTCTGCCCCCACGGGAGCACCCACACTTCTCGGCTTGGCCCCTTTACCATCGCAGCCTGTCCTGGCTACATGTCCAGCTCCTCACCTCGACTCTCCCTGACCCCAGGCCCATTTCCCATCCTCCCTCCAGCTCTGAGTCCTGTCCTTACTCAAGCTTTGGGCTCAGCCCATACTACCCTAAAGCGTGCCTCTCCCCCTTCTCCCACAGCCCTCAAATCCACACTAAGAAACCTTCCTCTGCTCAGAATGTACTGCATCTTTGCTTGTGCTTCTAGTTGAGCATTCACTTTCCTGTAATACGGTTAATAATTAATTTAGTATTTGTGTCTCTCCACCAACCCAAATAATTCTAGCTAGAGTTATTGGACACCTACCACGTTTCACGCTTGACTCATCTATCCTCCCAACTCTATGAGGTTTCATTACTCCGTTTCATTACTATCCCCATTTTACAGGCGAGGAAACTGAGGCCCGGAGGGCCTAAACCACAGCCTAGAGCCCTAACCGTTACTGTCAGAAGATTCTGGAACACGAGGGTGACAGCATCTTTATCTCCTGGCTGCCTTGTGCACAGCAGGCACTATATACTGTTGGATGGGATGTCGCTTCTCTCTGCCCTGCTCCGGTCCTAAGAACCAACTGTCCAGTAAGTGTCTTCAAGTCACTGAAAAAAATGCATCATGCTTGAGTGGCTTCCCCCTCTTATTGTTAGGAAACTAATTCTTAGACAGTTCAGCATACTTTGCATAGAACTCTACAGTTACACAACGTGCTAAGTCACGGACAATTGGACCAGTCATTTGAAAATGGCCAATACCACAGCTGATAATTCTGTAGGCTTGGAGCATCTTAACCCCAGGAGGTCTTGTGGAAGCAGAGAGGGAGAGGGAACCTGAACTTCGTCCTCAGTAAACAAACAAAAACTCCTCTGGAAACCTTGTTAAGGGTTGAGGAGCAAACTCTATGCCCTACCCCCCACCCCTGGGGTCAGCACCAAAACAAGGATCCTGGGAATAAGATTGGTTTATTCATTCCCTTAATCCAGGGCCCCAGTGGAGCTGTTTGCCTGGGGTGGCAGAGATCTCCTAAAATGGTGGTTAAGGGACTGGATATTTCTCCTGTGCCACCTTGTCTCCAGGGCAATCTGGGCAGTTGGGGGACAGAGGGGTAAAGTAGCTGTAGACCACCCGAAAACAATGTTGCAAATTGTCCTTCCAGCCGGGTGATAAATATGCAAGTGGAATACTTTGTAGAATTTCCTGGAGGCCAGAGCTACAGGCCTCAGGCAAATTGCCCCTCCCAGTTAACCCCATCTGGCCCAGAAAAGCCTCCCATCAGCTGACTTTGAACCTCGGCGGCGCACTTAACACTAAGCAGGATGCCCACACCCAGTCCGCAGCATCCTTTAAAGGTGTCTTTCTTAAGGATTCCAAGCTCAAGCCTCTAGCCTCAATTCATAACCAAATGCACGCCAGCCCACCACGGAGCCAAGCCCCTGGAGCCAGGAATATGCACAGGGGAGGGAAGACCTCTCCCAGGAAAAGTAACGGAGGAGGCTTTCGCAATCCACAGCGAACCCTAGGGCTTCCGCCCTATCCCGCTGCCTGGGCAGGGGGGCTTCGGGACCACCCTGGAGCGCCCCAAAATTAACACCTACACCAAGGGCCTGGAGCCCGAAAAGGCTCACACTAAGGCCCACCTGGCTAGCAACCGGGGTCATGTGATTCCTAAAACACCACTCCCAGGCTCCCGCCGTCCGTGAGTCAGTGGAATGGGACGGCTTAATCTTAGAGGTAGCGGATACCTTTGAGCAGGCAATCATGGCAGTTCCACACAGGAAAGCGCAGATGGGCGTCTGATAAGCTGTGGCCTACAATTCCAGGAGGCTGGGTGGGGGTGGGGGCTGAAGCGCGAAACTAGAGGGAAACAAACACTCCAACCCACTGGGGGCGGGGCACTGGGCCAATTTGCAGTTGAATCCGTTTATCCGTGAACATAATCCAAGAAGATTTGACAAACACAAGTTTAAAGTGCCCGGCACAGACCTCGTGTCTAACGGGCACTTCATAATTGGCCCTGGGAATAGTTGTGATTGTGAAAGACCCACTGTGTGCCAAGCTGCCACCACTGCCTCCAGAACTCGAGGAAGGGGGCGAAACTAAGAATTCACAAAGCTGTAGGAACTGCACCTCAGAGGAGGGGAGCCTGGGGCCTGGGGTCCCTTCTTTCCCACCCCGGGAACTCCGACGGCCAGGGTGTTCTTCAGCCCCTGCGCACAGAATGGGCTGCTGCGGAGAGGAAGCTGTGCCTGAACCTTTAGGCAGCTCCGGAGGCCACGCGGGCGGCCTGTGCCCGCGCGGGAAGCCAGTCTCCGGGGCGCAGCAGCGCGGGCGGCCGGCTACCTGGCAGGCAGGAGGACGCGGGGAGGCGCCCTGGCCGCGACCCAGGGGCAGGTGCAGGAGCTGCGCTGCGGGCGCGCTGGGTGCTCGGGTGCCGGGGCGCGCGGGCGGGCGCGACAGGAAGAGGCGCCGGCCCCGGGAGCCCGACGCCAGGGCGTGGTGCAAGTGGCGGCGGGGGCAGAGTCGACATCGTACCTTGATTTTCGACCTGGCAACCGGGCGCTGCTTCGCCGCCAGGTGTCCACCGGGGACCTCGCCATCGCCGGGCTCGGGGGTTTCGCGCTCGGGGGCGCGCGGGGACGAGCTGCTTTCCGGGCCTCCGGGCTCCCCCGCGCTGTTGCTGCCGCCGCCGCTGCTGCTGCCGCCGTCGCTGCGGCAGTCCTCGGGGGGGTCGTGGAGCAGACGGCCCAGGCCCACTGCGGGGGAGGGCCGCGCCCCGACACACAGACACGCGGCGTCAGGCCCGGGCGCCCGCGGCAGTTTGACCTGCGGGCGGTGCCGCCGCCGCCCCGCCCCGAACCTGGGCACCTCGCCAAGTGGGCAACGCCGCGGGGGTGGGCGAGAGAGCCCCGGACTCGGCCTCCCGAGCGAGCTCGGGGTTCTGGGAGCCGCTCCTCAGTCCCAGTTCCAGCGCCCACGAGGAACAGAGGGCCCAGCGCGGCGCGCCAAATTTCCTCTCCCTGGGATGGGGGCGGGGGGCCTGACCTCGACCCACCTAGCCCCGGAGAGGTTGACCCATCCCTGTGCAACCCCACGAGGACGTGGGACTGAGGGTTGCGCCTACTGGCCCCTAGCCCCCCTCCCGGGCCACCCCGGCCCGCGCTGCAGCCAACGGTCCCGCCGCCGGGCAATTAGAGGCGCCCACTAGGGGGAAGGGGGCGCAGGGCGTCCCAGGTTCCCAGTCTCTCACTCTCGGTCCTCCCGCGCCTCAGTGACTTCCTCCTCCCCCTGAAAGAGGGACATGGGGGAGGGGGAGAGTCCAGCCCCGGCCGTTGAGCAGAGGGGACCCGGCCACCCTTGCCCGCACCCCAGGAACCCGGCGCCCAGGCCCGGCCCCGGCGCGACGCTCACCTGGGATGTAGGTGTCTGCCCTCTCCTCGTCCGGGAGCTCATCCCAGCTGCGGACCGAGACCCCCGGGCTCCTCCTCTTCACCAGGAAGACTTTGGGCATCGTGGGGCCCCCTCCCCGGACTGCGGCCCCCTCGTCCCGGCTGCTCCCCTCTAGGGGCGGCGACGGCTCGGTCCCCGGTTCCCTGCGGCCAGAGCCCACCTTCCCGCCCGGCCGGCCCTCTCCCTCCGCCCCCCGCCGCGGCGCGGCCCGGCCTCTCCCCCGCACGCCCGGCGACTCCCAGCCTCCCGACTCGGCGACACCTATGCCTTAAATCCCGGGTGAGACCACGCCGAGGAAAAAGTTTCATAAGGTGGAATAGAAAAGGCACCAGGAAACTTGGGAGTGAGCATGCGCCCTGCAACATAACGGTGTCAACAAGCTCGCTACCTGTCCGACCGGTTCCGGCGGCCGGGGCTGCCTGTTCCAGCCCTTCCTTCGGCACGAATGTTTGCAAAAGAATTTAACGTCTCAGTCTTCCCCCCTCCCCTTCTTAAAAAGGGAAGAACGTTTTTCTCTCAGCCCCCTGCCCCATTCCCCATCACAGGCACCGCAGGGCGAACTCTGAGGAAAGCACCAAGTCCGCTCCCCGGGCGTCCCCCCTAGAGC
>NC_041227.1:46050543-46057191 GCF_002837175.3 Physeter macrocephalus | reverse complement strand
CGGGCGTCCCCCCTAGAGCTCGAGCCCCCGCGAGTCGCCCCCTCCCCCGCCCCCCCCCCACCCCGCCCCAGTGGATTCGCCTCCGACAAGCAAGCCAGAAAATGGCTCAGTTCCTCCGGACTTTGTGGATCATTCCCGGGGTTTGTTGAAATCTCGGTGTGCGGAAGGGGGAGGCCGCGGGAGACTCCCCAGGATTCTGATCTGGTAAAGAGGGAACTTGGGAGCTTCAGCTCCCCCGCATAGACAACAGTCCCCCAAATAAAAACAGAAATTAAATGTTAAAATTCATGCATCTTTAGAACGTTATTTTGTGCCATACAATCTAAGAAAAACAAGTCCGCTTGTTCCACCCCAAGAGTCCCCTTACCCCCAAATAAACACGATGGAAAAAAAGCCAAGGGGGCTGGCTATGCAAACGCAGCTTTGAAACAGATTTCTTATCCTGGCCCACTCCCATTATTGCCTCCCCTAACCGTTTGCTTCCCAAATTCTGAGGCTGGGAAATACTTTCCAAGAAGCCAGTGAAGATGGGCTACATCCCCTCACTGCCCCTACTGGGCAGGTGGCTGGAGAGCTTGGTATTTATTTTGGGTTTGGGGTTTTTTGCTTGTTTGTTTGTTTGTTTTAATCTACCTTTATACCTGGAGGGCCGGGGATGGGGGAGAGGGTAGAGAAGGAAGGGGAGTTGGTAAAAGAAAGATGCCAAGTTTCTAAGAGCAGCTGTACCCGCGTTGGGGGATTTGGGGGGCGCGCTGCGGGTCCTACGGCCTCTGCTCGGTGTGCCCAGGGACGCATAGCACCGCCTCCACGGCCGTGGCGGCCACCCCCTTCCCGGGGTGATCAGACATGTGCCAGCTCCGGGGGCTGCGGGGACGCGGCCGGCCAGGGGTGCCCTGGCGCCAGCAGCTCGCCCATCCGCCCGACTCACCTGTCTGTAACCTGACCCGTTGCGCGCCCAGCCCACAGGGCGGGAGAATCAACACAGCGGTTTTCCCCGTCCTCTTCCGCCCTGGAATGGCCCTTGGGGACACAGCAGCCTGGTAACGGATTTCTTGGCTCGGCTGGAATACTCTCCCCGCGCTCGCAGACGGGGAGCAGCTCGGCCCAGACTGCTCAGGGGGCAGACGCGCCCCGCCTCCGGAGTTGCCCTCAAGGGGTCACCCTCTCTGGGCTCTTCCCTGTCTGGACTCCAGGTTTTCTCTGAGAACGACAAAGAAGGAAAAAGACTTTGAGCCGGGTGAGCCAGGGGAGGAGGAGGAAGACATTTCCATAGCGGCACAAGGAGACCAGGCTTCTTTCTCGTCCACGAGGCTGATGGCGCAGCTTCTGGGAGAGACTGCGAATGTATTTTTATCCGCCAACAAACTGGAGCCTTGCTAGAAAGAGAGAGCTTGGCTGAATGAAAGTAAAAATAGAGTAAAACTGTGAAATCACGGATGTCCCATCTCATAAAAAGCTTTAAAACTTCACTTTCATTCAAAATTCCTTATTTTACAAAAAAGACCCTATTAACAGAGCTTTTTCTTCTTCACCTTTCACTGGATTTCAGATCACCGAGTGCCTGAGACACTTTGTCCATTATTTGAAAATATTATAGAATGATAGGATCTAAGAATAGAAACCTCAAAATGCAACGCAACCTTCAGGGGATTGGAGGTGAAAATAATAGGTATAATTACACTCTTATTCAACCAATTGTTGGATGCTATGCCTATTCTGATATTTGCTGGATATTTCTTTGGAAGAAGGGAAATCTAATGTGTTATCTTTCTTTTTTGTGTGTGTGATCAGACTTGAGATAGGTTTATCAACAGTATTAACATTTTCAAAGAAACAGTTTTGCCTTTGTTAGCTTTTCTCTAGTGTAAGGTCAGATTTCTAAGTATTATGAGAGGTATTGATAGAGTATTGCCTAAAAGTAGGATAAGAAATGGTAAAAAAAAAAAAAAAAAGAAAGAAATGAACCCAATTCTTTTAAAAATCTCAAAAGTTTGGAGTTGGAAGAGACGGAAGACACTCTATGGTCCAGAGCTCACCCAGTATTGTGGGGAGGAGGTGGTCCCAGCAGAGTGTCCTTGACAGGTGTGTCACCAGCCCTGCTTGAATACCTCCAGTGCTGGAGAGCTCATTTTTCCAAAAAGCAGCCTATTCTCTGGTTAGACAACACTGATCTTAGAAAGCTTTTCCTTCTGCTTTATGGAAATCTGTTTCCCTGCATTTCCATCTACCCTCCCCATTCTGCCCTCAGGGAGTGCTGAGCCCCCTCCCCCGATAGTTCTTCTAAAGCATGCAAGCACCATAAGTGTTCTCACTTAAGACTTCTTTTCTCCAGTAATGTATCGTGAGGTTGAAATAGACAGGTACAAACCTGCTCAGTGGCATCCTTGGAGCAGACAGTTACGAGGAGAGTTTAGGATGTCAGGAAAATATTCCTTAAAGTTTTAAAAAACATTTTATTGAAGTATAACACAGTGTTAGAAAAAATGCACAAATCATAAGTCCACAGCCAGATAAATTTTCACAAACCAAATTCACCTTTGAACCAGCACCCCAGAACAAGACAAAGCTGCCGGCTCTCAACATTCCATTCAACATTAGACCAGCTTCCTTATAGGTTCAATAAGGCCAAAAAGAAGAAATAAATGTATAAGGATTATAAAGGCAATAACAAACCAACATGATTTGTAGTCAGTATGGTTGTCTATGTGGAAAACTCAAAAGAATCCTCAAATAAATTATTACAATTAATAAGAGAGTTTAGCAAGGTTGTATATAAAATCTGTGTGTGTGTGCACCTGTGAGAGTGGATATGTGTTGTGTCAATTGCATTTCCATATGGCAGTAACAGAAAAAAGTCTAATAAAAAAATTGACTTACAACAGCAACCAAAATAAAAGTGCCTTGAAATAAATTTTTTAAAAATATTGTGCGAGTTCCCTGTGGATAAAATTAGAAAACTTTTTATTGGAAGACGTTAAAGAAGATACTAATCAACGGAAAGATTTACCATCCTAATGGATTGGAAGACTCCGAGTCAAAAAGAGGTCAAAAATCCCCAAATTCATCTGCAGATTTAAAACAATTCTTAGAAATACTTGGGGGAAAAAAGATCTTTTTGTGGGACCTGACAAAATTATTCTGAAGTTTATATGAAAGAATAAGCAACACACTCCCGAAAAAAAACCAAGAGATTTGTTCTGTCAGACATCAGTAGTAATTAAAATAATGTGCATTGGTGCACAGATAGACATTGGTGCACAGGCTGACCACCATTACAGAACAGAGAGCCCAGAAACAGACCCACACATATGTGGAAATTTGATTTATGAGAAAAGGCACAGCAGAGCAGTGGGGAAAGATGAGTCATTCAGTAGGTGGAACTGGAACGTTGGTTATCCATTTGGGGAAAAATAAAGGAAATTGACTAACACACACACAGAACAATTTCCAGTGGATTAAACATTGAACTATGTATGTATAGTTATACATATATATTGGGTTGACCAAAAAGTTCGTTTGGGTTTTCCCATAAGATCTTAAAGGAAAAATCCGAACGAACTTTTTGGCCAATCCAATAGAGAGCTAGATAATGTAAAAGAATATATTTATGATATAGAGTAGAGAAGAATTTCTTAAGAAACAAAAAACAGACCATAAAAAAAAATTTGATAAGTCTGACTGCCAAAAAATTTTAAAGGTATCAACAGGCACAATAAAGAGAATAAGCTAAACAACATACTGAGAGAATTTTTTGCAACACATTTATCTTACAAATGCTTAGAATCCAGAATATATAAAGAACTCTTATGAATGAATATGCAAAGACAAACTCAATAGAAAAATGTCAAAAGACTTGGATAGGCATCTCCCAGAAGAGAAAACATGAATGGCTCATCAACATATAAAAAGATACTCAATCTCATTAGTAAACAAGAAAATACAAATTAAAATGACAATGAAATACGATTTTATGTTTACCAGGCTGGTAAAATTTTAAAGTTTGACAATACTACGTGTTGGTGAGGATAGGGACCAATGAAATTGTTCAAACGTTGCTAATGTGTATGTACATTGATTCAAACATTTTGGAAAAGAGTTTAACTTTACCTAGTCAAATTGGACATACACATATTAAATGACCCAGAAATTCCACTTCAGGTTTTGTAATCTAGAAAAAGTCTTGCACTTTTGCACCAAGAGTCACAGACAAGAATATTCATCATAGCATCATTCGTCATACTCAAAAAAATAAAAACCTCAACACAACCCAAATGACAATCAATAACTGATTGGATTAATACATGGTGATAAATCTGTACAGTGAAAAGGAATGGCTCACAGCCACACACATTAACAAAAGTAATCTCAAAAACATACTGTTGAGGGCTTCCCTGGTGGCGCAGTGGTTGAGAGTCCGCCTGCCGATGCAGGGGACACGGGTTCGTGTGCTCCGCAACGGGAGAGGCCACGACAGTGAGAGGCCTGCCGTACCCAAAAAAAAAAAAAAAAACATACTGTTGAAAGAAAAAAGCAAGTTACAGAAGAATTGTACTATAAGATTCAAATGATTTTAAAAAACATCAATGTAAACAATATCTTGTTTAGGAATACAGACACGTGTTAAAACCATTAGGCAACAAGCAGTGACTTGGAAGAATCTCTAGAGACTAAGCTGAGTTAAAAAAGGGAATCCCAGGGACTTTGCTGGTGGTCCAGTTGTTAAGACTCTGTGCTTCCACTGTAGGGGACACGGGTTCGGCCCCCAGTTCGGGAACTCAGATTCCCGCATGCCGTGTGGCCTGGCTGGGGAAAAGAAAAAAAAAGCAATCCCAAAGGCTACCCATTGTATGATTCCATTTATATAACATTCTTCTTATTGTTTACTTTTTATTTTAAAAATTTTTATTCCATTTTTATTTGCAGTAAAGAAATGCAGGAAGATAAAATTTCAGTTGTTCTAACAGGCTTACCAAAAGGCCGTTGTAACCCTTGACAGTTTCTTAGAGGCAACAAAATCTTTTCTGGTTATGCTTGTTTGTTTAGTTTATAAACTAAACATGCTCACAGTGATACCTATGTATATTTGAGTTTAGTGCATTATCTTTTAATATCCTACATGGGAAAATAAGGATTTAGGGCAATCTCCCTGCAGTCTCTGATCCCTCTGAAATTAGTTATTTTCTTTTTTAAAAAAATTAATTTTCCATCTTTATATTACTTTTATATTTTGTATTATTTTGCTAGGGCTCCATAACATTCTTTTTTTTTTTTTGTAAATCTTTTATTTTTTGCCCTATCCTTTTTTTTAATATAAATTTATTTATTTTATTAATTTTTATTTTTGGCTGCATTGGGTCTTCGTTGCTGTTCACGGGCTTTCTCTGGTTGCAGTGATCAGGGGCTACTCTTCGTTGTGGTGTGCGGGCTTCTCATTGCAGTGGCTTCTCTTGTTGAGAAGCATGGGCTCTAGGCACATGGGCTTCAGTAGTTGTGGCTCGTGGGCTCTAGAGTGCAGGCTCAGTAGTTGTGGTGCACGGGCTTAGGTGCTCCACGGCATGTGGGATCTTCCTGGGCCAGGGTTTGAACCCGTGTCCCCCTGCATTGGCAGGCGGATTCTTAACCACTGTGCCACCAGGGAAGCCCCCCATAACATTATTGAAATGACAACATCATAAAAACGGAGAAAAGATTGGTTGTCAAGAGTTAAGGATTTGTAAAAGGTCAAGCAAGGGATCCTTGTGTGATGGGATTGCTCAGTGTCTGTAGTAGCTGATACATGAACCTGCACCTGTGATACAATTGTTTAGAATCAGACACACACACACACCCACTCACACACCAGTGAGTACAGGTAAAACTGGGTAGATCTGGATAAGACCGGTGGGTTGTCTCAGTGTCAATATCCTGCTGATAATACCCTCTCGTTCCGTAAAATTTACCATTGGGGAAACTGGATGAAGGGCACACAACTGCATTATCTCAAAATTAAAAGTTTAATTTAAAAAAATTGAAAGTTGCTAAGAGAGTTGATCTTAAAAGTTTTGATCACAAGGAAAAAAACTGTAAGTATGTGTGATGATGGATGCTAACTGAATTTATTGTGGTAATCATTTTGCAATACACCCGTATATCAAATCTGCATTGTACACCTAAAACTGATAGAATGTTATATGTCAGTTCTATCTCAATTTAAAAAAACACTCGGGAAAGCAAGAAAATGATTGATACAAAAGTCAGGTGAATGCTGCTCACTTGGAGAGAGGAACGGGTCTGAAATTAGGGTGGGATAAACAGGGAGTGGGGTGGGCGTTCCAAAGTACTGGTAATACCGTATTTCTCAACCTGGGAAGCGAGAATAATTGTTGTTATTTAACCATGTATACATATTATACACATTCTTGTCTATGTAATATGTTTGACTATATATATATATATATATTTTTTTTTTTTTAAACCCCACATTTGTTTATTTATTTTTGGCTGTGTTGGGTTTTCGTTTCTGTGCGAGGGCTTTCTCTAGTTGTGGCAAGTGGGGGCCACGCTTCATCGCGGTGCGCGGCCCTCCCACTATCGCGGCCTCTCTTGTTGCGGAGCACAGGCTCCGGACGCGCAGGCTCAGCGGCCATGGCTCACGGGCCTAGTTGCTCC
>NC_041227.1:46018114-46050407 GCF_002837175.3 Physeter macrocephalus | reverse complement strand
GCATGTGGGATCTTCCCGGACCGGGGCACGAACCCGTGTCCCCTGCATCGGCAGCCGGACTCTCAACCACTGCGCCACCAGGGAAGCCCCCGACAATATTTTTAAAAATAAAAAACCCAACCAGCTGATGTAGCGCGCATGAGCCCTGCTTGAGGAAATCCAGTAACTTTGCACACCTTCCCTTTTCGGTAATTTTCCCTTAGGAGTCTCACCTCACAAGGCAGCCAGAAGATTGCTTTTTCAGACTCTCTCGCTGCTGGGTGCAAGCCTGTGACCCGGCATCCATAACCAGGGTTCACGCACACACTGGGTTTAGCACAAGGAGCGTGGGTCAGGGTCCTGCAGGCCGGTCCTGTGCTCAGCGAGGATGGGGCCCGGGCACGCGGACCACGGCGACAGAGCCCCTACTGGAGACGCCCGGAACTGCAGTCTGAGCATCGTTTCGGGCGGCTCCCTTCGGAGACTGATTCTATGGTCTCCTGCAGATTCCACGAGCTACCTAACAACCTTTCATAAATTCCTTTTCGAATTAAACAAGCTAGAGTGGAGTCTGTTGCCATATGTTGGGTCATCTATTCTGCAACTGGCGTTGTCTCCAGGACCTCATTAGGTTGTCTTCCAATCAATGACAAGATTATGAAGTGTCATTCCCACGCTACTATAACTCAAAATAAAAACAACACGAACCACAAAATATGTATCCTTATTTTAAATCTTTTCTTTCTAGAATAATTTGCAAGGTTAAACTCCTGGACGTGAAACTTCTCTCTCTGTCTTCTCTCAGCCCCTCTCATGCTTTTGCTTTTCTGGTGCCCTAAGCTGACACCTAATCTGCCTCTAGTCCTGCACTGTCCAAAACGAGAACCACCAGCTTGTCATACGTGGCTGCTGAGCACCTGAAAGGTGGCTGGTCTGAACTGAGATGTGCTCTAAGAGTAAAATACACGTTGGACTTTGAAGACACTACTGGAAAAAAAGACTGCAAAATATTTCATTAATAGTTTTGTATATTAATTTGTATGTTGAAATGATAATATTTTGGATGTATTGCATTAAATAAAATGTATTATTAAAATAGAGTTCAGAGTTTTTTGTTTTGTTTTTTACTTTTTAATGTGGCTACTAGAAAATTTAACGTGACATCTGTGGTTCGAGATGTAATTCCATCTGACAGTGCTGGTCTAGACTATTAATGACCAGCATGAGGAGCCTATGCTGTTCTGGACGGCTGTCCTTCAGCATCCCCACGTGCTCCTGGTCAGCATTGTGATTTGGGGGATGACAGGGAGGTCGCATTGAGAGACCAGGGCTTGCCATTGGACCATGGCTCTGCCACTGACACACTCCAGGGACATGGCAAAGTCATTTAAATTCTCTGAACCTCAGTGTGTTCATCCCTAAAATGGGACGATAACGTGTCTCATACCTACTTCACACAGTTACTGTGAGTATAAAATGGGATCGTATTCGTGAATGTGCCTGTAGGAAGCATTTTCCTATTGTTTAAATGCCAATGACCAATGTTAATCAAATGCCTTCTCTAATCCAGACATTGGGTAATAGGCACTAGCCACGTTGTTTCACTAAGCAACCATGTGTGGGAGAGAAAAACTCTTTTTATACCCACTTCACAAGTGAGAAAGCAAAGGTTTAGAAAGGTCAAGGACCCCTTCTCTCGAGCCCCTCGTTGGAAAAGCACCAGATGCCGAGAACATCCATCCTACGCTCAGCAGAAACCAGCAGTGTGTCCATCAGGGTCCCCAGCCAACCTGGGATGTGCCATGCGGGGAACCCCCCTCGCCTGAGGGTTACTCCATCTGTAAACACACTCAGAATCTTCCAAGAACAAAATCTCGGTGTCTCTTCCACACTAATGAGCTCTCCCTGCTCCTGGGCGCACCTGTGTCTGGGGAAGGGCAATGTCTACCTGTGGAGGCCACCTGGTGTTTCCACCCGTCCCCCGGGCATCCATTCCCCTGTCTTCCAGTGACTGAACATGCGGTTCTGGACAGGCTGACTCCACGCCTCCTGCGGGAGGTGGGTGCTTAACTCGGCTAATTAGAACCTTCAACTTGGCCACAGGGCAGAGATCCAAACTGAACCAGTGCTGGACAGGAGCTGTTGCCGAGACTCCGATTCCCATGAGATTGCAAGAGCATGCGACACAAGCCCGGGGCAGGCAACCACCTTTGCCACCAGCAGCTGCCTGAGAATGCTGCCAACACAGAGGAAAGCAAAGCCAAGAGATGGAGAGAGCCAGACTGAGTCCTCATGACAGCCTGAAGCAAATCTACCCCTGGAAATGTTGAATAAATTCTCTCTTTCATATTCTTGCTCAAGCCAGTGGGAGTTGTGCTTTCTCACTTTCTACCAAGAGTTTCAACTAAATACCTAATAAAAATGACACTTGTTCACTTCTCTGCTGTCCTGTGATTCATGGAAAAGACAGTGTGTCCCTTCCCCATGAACCACAAGCTGGGTCTCCAAAGGCCACCAGACCACAATGACTTCTTAGCTTACTCCTATGAGACAGAGGGCATGCTTCTGTAAATTAAGGACGTACATGAGAAACAACAAATCTCCATCATTTGGGCACCATATAAATATAAATAGATAAATGGCTTGGGAGTGACTTGATTATCATTGTGAGTTACTGATCTAATCTTCTAAGATGCTTACGGGTGTGTACGAATCCAGATCCACACACGCAGGTATAGGGACAACGTCACAATTTTATTTTCTTTTACCTGACTCCAAGCTCCCATCCCAATGTGGTGGGTTTGCCATGAAGCCACCTTCTCTACCTTTTCTTCTAGATCCTGTCCCCAGTGAGGGGCATGAGGGTCCTCACTGCTTCTGGATTCTGGGATCCAACCTCCCTGCTCTCCCTCGATCCACACCTCTCCCACCAACTTGTGAGTTTAGGTTTTCTTTAAAGACTGCAAGAGAGATGCCTCAAAAGCCTTTGCTTTTTCAGCCTGGACCTCCCCAAGGACTAGAAAGCATCAAGACACATCTACCTGATTGGTACTGATGGAGGAAAAATTACTACTTGAACATAATAAAAGTTAATATCTCAATAATTTTCCCACCACAAGGCTTCCCAGCAACGAACTCAACAAGGCAAGGCTCTGTGGCTGTTTGAGGCGTATTTACTGGTCTCAGGTAAACACGAACATGGAAGCCCCAGGTGAGAAAGTTGTTCTCTTTTTAATTATCTTTGACCTTTCTGATTAGGTCCAGGAGAAAGTCTCAGCTTGGTGCTAATAGGTCTTTAACTCCTTTCTAATACTGGCAAGACTCCCGTGTAAGGAGCAAGCCAACCTCAGGCTTTGATCCTCTGTCAGGCAAGCAATGGGTACCTGGTTAAACTTTAACAACATCATTCTGTTGGTCTATATTGCTATCTATATTTTCAGCTTTCCCCTTGTTTATGGCAAGTGATACTGGCTTTCTATTTCTTGTAGTGATGTGAAATGTCCTATTTATTTATCTATTTTTATATTCTATTAGATTATTTTATTTGTTTAATTTTTGAAATTGAAGTATAGTTGATTTACAATATTATATTCGTTTCAGGCATACAGCTTCCTGATTCAGTATTCTTACAAATTCTATTCCATTGAAAGTTATTACAAGATGATGGCTAGGGGAAAGCAGGGAGGGGTTGGTGGTGGGATGAATTGGGAGATTGGGATTGACATATATACACTAAAATGTATAAAATAGATAACTAATAAGAACCTGCTATGTAAAAAAATTAAATTTAATTTAAAAAAAAGATGATGTCTATAATTCCCTGTGCTGTACAATATACCCTTGTTACTTATCTATTATATACATATTAGTTTGTACTCCTTAATCCCCTATCCCTCTCTTGCCCCTTCCTGCTTCCCTCTCCCCACTTCTCTATATCTGTGAGTCTCTTTCTGTTCTGTTATATTCATTCATTTGTTTCATTTTTTAGATCCCACATGTAAGTGAGATTGTACAGTGTTTGTCTTTCTCTGTCTGACTTATTTCACTAAGCATGATGCCCTCATCCACGTTGTTGCAAATGGCAGAATTTCATTCTTCTTTATGGCTGAGTTAAAATTTCCTTTTTATTTATTTTTAAATTTTATTTTATTTATTTATTTTTGACCGCGTTTGGTCTTCGTTGCTGCACGTGGGCTTTCTCTAGTTGCGGTGCGCAGGCTTCTCACTGCCGTGGCTTCTCTTGTTATGGAGCACGGGCTCTAGGCACGCAGGCTTCAGTAGTTGTGGCACGTGGGCTCAGTAATTGTGGCTCGCGGGCTCTAGAGCGCAGGCTCAGTAGTTGTGGCGCATGGGCTTAGTTGCTCCACGCTTGCAGTGCAGGGGGCCTGGGTTTGATCCCTGGTCAGGGAACTAAATCCCACATGCCGCAACTAAGTGTTTGCATGCAGCAACGAAGATTCCCCCAAGCAGGAACTAAGACCCAGCACAGCCAAATAAATAGATATTTTTTAAAAAGAAAGAAAGAAAGAATACATTTCTGTTGTTTAAGGCACCAAGTTTGAAAAAGAAAGAATACATTTCTGTTGTTTAAGCCACCAAGTTTGTAGTAATTTGTTATAGCAGCCCCAGGAAACCAACATCCACCTTCCCTTCCTTCTTTTCTCCTCTCCTTTCTTTTCTCCCTTCCTTTTGTGCTTTTTCCTCCTAATTTCTATTCTCTTTAACCACCTTCTGGATTTTTTGCTGTTGTTGTTTTGGGGTTTATTTGTTGGTGGTGGTTTTTCTTTTTTTTTGGTTTTACTCTCCTTTTTACTGAATCAGCATGAGTAATTTTACTTGCTAATTAATGCACCTTATAAGCCTATTTTCAAGAGAATTTTGTGACTGGCTCTGTAGGTTTCTTCTGTTTTGTTTTCTCATCTTCTGATTTCCTTCACTTTTCCTAAGTAGACCTTCTATTATCAAAACTCCCCAAACCTGGAAGTCAATATCACATTCATTTCCCCATCCTGCTAGGTGATGGGGACCCAAAGGGGAACAAATCTGGGCTCCTGACCTCAAAGGGTCATATCGAGAGGAAGGAGACAGAAACGTAAATTTAAAATGAGTCCTAAGTCTTTCACATGCTTTGATAAAAGCCTGTCCTGGGTATTGCTGGGCAGAGGATGTAGTTAATTCTATCGCAGGGTGAAGGGTAGGGACTCTCCCTTAGAGGAGGTGACCTGGAGTCCTGATTTCTAATCCACAGTGGCCACAGTCCATCATTGTTGCATATTTACGACCTACCAAGTGCCAAGCAATGAGCTACTTAGGGAAACATGGCTGACACAATGTGGCCTACTAGATATCCATTCTCCATTTTTTCCTTGGTGACAGACCTCCAATTTCATGTGGCATAGTAACGTACCAAGCTCCACTCTCTTTCCCAGCCTCCCTTTCAGCTAGTTATGGCCATGTGACATAGTTTCATCCAAGGAGCCCCAAGCAGAACTCGGCTTGGTTATGATGTCTGGAGATGTGGCAGCCATCTTGTGACCATGAGGATGGCAGTATAATGATGAAAGCCCATGTGCCAATGCTGGCAGAGCAGAAAGAAAGAGCATGGGCCTTTGAAGGAATTCTTGAGCAGCTGAAGGAATGCCTGCAACTGTTCATTTTCATATTCTTTATAACGAGAGAAAAATACCCTGTATTGTTTAAGCCACTGCTAAGAGAGAGAGAAAGAGAAAGGGTGTGGGGGAGAGAGTTTATTTATAATAAAGAGTAGGTTTGTTTCACAGCTGAATGACTTTGAGACTTTCTCCTTGGTACTTCACCAAGTCCCTTCCTTTGGAATCCTAGCAGGCTCCGCAATAGCTTTGACCAATAGATATGGTGGAAATGAGGTTGTGCCAGATTCCAGACTGAGAAGTTTCTACTTCCTGTCTCATTGAATGCTGACTCTGGGGGAAGCTAGCTGGCATGTAAAAAGTCCAAGTATCCTGAGAGGAAGCCCGAGCTACCTATGGAGAGAGGCCACACGGGGAAAGCGAGATGCCCGGCCAGCTCCAGTTGCTGCAGCCACTCCAATCTGGGGCCAGGCATGCAAGTGAAGGCAACCTAAACCTTGGGCACCATCTGACTACAGCTGCCCGACTGAGACCACTAACCCCCAGAACCGTAGGAGATCATAAAGAGTGTTTCAAGCGCCTCAGTTTGGGGGTGGATTGTTACACGGCAGTAAGTACCCAGGAGAGGCAGACACTATTATTATCATCATTTTTGAGTTGGGGAGATGGAGAATAAGAGCACTTGTCCAGTAAGATCAAGCCAAGATGTGGCCAACCCGTTATGAGCTCTTGTTGTCTGACTCCAGTTGTCCTGGTTTGAAGAACTTGAAAAGAAAGATGTGACCAATAGTGTCAGGGAAGTGAGGGCAGAAGAGTATTCCCTGTTTTGGAGGATCTTAGGCTGAGCAGGTCTGAGAAAGGAACATGGGCAGATCAAGACTGCATGGTGCAAGGCATGAGCAGAAACTAAGGATGTGAAGAAACAGCAGAGACAATTCCTTCAAGATGCTTGGCTGTGAAAGGAAGGAGAGAGGCAAGTTCCTATATGGGAAGAGTATCCAGCGTAGGAGGGATTATTTTATTTAACCTTTTTATGGTAGAAAATTTCAAATATACAGAAAGTAGAAAGAATAGTATAGGGACTTCCCTGGTGGTGCAGTGGTTAGGAATCTGCCTGCCAATGAAGGGAACACGGGTTCGAGCCCTGATCCCGGAAGATCCCACATGCCAGGGAGCAACTAAGCCCGTGCGCCACAACTACTGATCCTGCGAGCCACAACTACTGAGCCTGCGTGCCACAACAGCTGAAGCCCGAGCGCCTGGAGCTCTTGCTCTGCAACAAGAGAAGCCACCGCAATGAGAAACCCACGCATCGCAATGAAAAGTAGCCTCTGTTCGCCAGAACTAGAGAAAGCCCACATGGCAGCAATGAAGACCCAACACAGCCAAAATATAAATAAATAAAAAAATTTTTAAACAAGAAAGAATAGTATAATGAAGCCCCCAGTACTCCTCATCAGCTACCACTAATCCTCCAGTGGCCCCTCTTCCTTTATTTATGCCCCCACCATTGGGCTCATTTTGAAATATATCCCAGATATATAATTTCACCTGTGACTATTTTAGCTCGTATTCTTAAAATATAAGGATCATAAACAACATAACCACAATCAGTTATTATTGACGTGTCTCATAAATCTCTTTTAGATTTCTTCTCCATCTCTTTTTCCCCCCTTGCAATTAATTTGTTCAAGAAGCCAAGTCGTGTATCTAGTAGAATTTCCCACAATTTAGATGTGCTGATTCTATCCCCCTGGCGCTAACATGTTCTGCGAAGGGGTTGTTGGATCTAGAAGCCAGGTCAGACTCAGAGTTGTTTTTTTGGCAAGACTGCATTTGAATTCTTCCATCAAGCAGCATAAAATATCTTGTCCCTCGTTTTTGTGGTTTTAGCAACCATTGATGAGCATCGCCTATATCTGTTATTTCATTAGGGATTTATAGATTGTTATCCTCTAATTCTATCATTCCTTCTTTATTAGCTGGAATGTTGCATAAAGAGAAGCTTCCCCTTGTCAAAAATGTATCCTTGAGACACAGTTTACAGATAAAGTAAGATAAATGCTTTATTCTGGAAGGGTCATTTTAACAGTGGGGACACATTGGAGAGTCCTCGTGTCTTCAATGTTCTTCTTGTTCAGCGTCCTGCACCAGTCACTCTACAGTCCTGCATTGTAACCACTCCATCCCTAGTACCCCTGATGCTTTGGTCCTCTCTCCCTTTGTCCTACAAATCTGAAAAAACTGCACCCTGAAAGTCCTGTATCATCCCCCTTCTCTGGGCCTGTCCCTGAGCTGGTGAGCATTGCTGAAGAAAAATGACCAACCAGGGCCAGCTGGTTTCACAAACCCCAAGCCCACCTTCACCTCAGTTCCACAGCCCAAATCTGTTTCTCTAAGAATGCGCCACTGAGGCATGAGATGTGCCTAGTGAGCTAAGGAACTAAATCTCTACTTTTATTTAATTTGAATTAAGTTAAATATAAATTGTCTTATGTGGCTAGTGGCTACCATACTGGACAGCACAGATTATAGAACATTTTTCTGATTTCAGAAAGTTCTATTAGGCTGGTCTAGGAAATTGACTTTTCGTTCCCTAGGACAACAGGTTCATACGTTGTCCCCTTGCCTCAAACCTCCTCCATCATCTTCTCCACTCTGCTTTCATTCTTCCCTGAGAATACAGAATATGAAAGCTTCCAGATACACTCTTCATTCTTTATGGCGGTTATGGAAGCTCCCTGGTACAAGCTTCCTCAATGTTCCACGTCTAATCCGCCAAACCTATGCACACTTGCGACCATGGGATAAAAGTCCAGCTCCTACCAGAGGCCAAAGCCCCTATGATGCTCCAAATCCAGTCCCGTTTGCAGAATCAAGGACTTTGCCCCTTCATTTATCCCTTTTTTTCTGTATCATCCATCTCTCTCACTCTATCAATCACTCCCATCAACAAGCAAATACCCTTCATCTTCAATCTTTAAAAATCCTTCCTGTATCCCCCCTGCCCTCCGGTTTTCTGATGCCCATTCATGTCAAAAGTGTTTATTTTGCCAGTGGGTCTCAAGGTGTGGTCCTCAGGCTAGCAGCATCAGCATGACCCAAGAATTTGTTGGAAATGCAAATCACCAGGCGATACCCAAGACCTCTGGGCCCAGGAATCTGGGCTTTACAAGCCCTCCAGGTGATTCTGATTATCATTTGGGTTTGAGAACCACAATATGTTCTCTGCAATATGTACCTACACTTTTTCACTCTCTCTTCACTCTTCCTCCCGTGAACCCCCTCCAGCTTGGCTTTTGTTCTCAACTCTTCCTCAGAGCTTGGTGCTGACTCCTTTCACCTCCCTACCTGCATTCTTTCCCAAGGAGATCTCACCCATTCCTTACTGTTAAATTTCTTGACCTTCAAAGTCATAGGTGCAACCCACACCTTCCTTAGAGTTCCGGATTCCCCCGGATCAGCTGTTTATTTGGTATCTCCATCTGAGTGTCTCCTGACCATCCCAGTAAGTCTGAAAAGGTCTTGACGGTTTCCTCGAAATTTCTCCTCCCCCGTCCCTGCCCCAGCCTTCCCTACGTCAATAAATGGCTTTCATTCAGCAGCCCCAGAGGAAGAATCCTTGATCCCTCCTTTCTCTCACCACCCCTCTGCATCCTTAATTCCTCTTTGCTGTCTGAGACATACTGACAGGTTCCAGGGACTAAGGCGTGGACAGCTGTGGGGAGGGCAGTATTGTGCTACTTCACCGTCCTCAGGGAAGTGAAGCCTGACTCTCCATCTTCAAGTGTGGGTTGCACAGCGACTTTTTTTTTTTCAAAGAGGACAGTACAGAAAGGAAAACAAGAGTAACTTTAGTGGAGAAACCTGATAAACACTATCTCATCCAGGTGATCAAGATCGACATCAACTGTGATAAGTCATGTGCATAATACGCACTCTTGATAAGACGTGATGAAAATGGCACTTTACCTCCCTAAAAACTTATAACCCCAGCCTCACCATGAGAAAAACCTCAGATAAATTCCAATTAAGAAACATTCTGCAAAATACTTGCTTGTACTCCTCAAAACTGACAATGTCACCAAAAAACAAGGAAAATCTGAGAAACTGTCACAGTCAAGAGGAGCTTAAGGAGACCTAATGACTAAATGCAACGTGGTGTCCTAGGTAGGATCCTGGGACAGAAATAGGACATTATGTGGACATCATTAAAAAGTCTACAAATAATAAATGCTGGAGAGGATGTGGAGAAAAGGGAACCCTCCTACACTGTTGGTGGGAATGTGAATTAATGCAACCACTATGGAGAACAGTATGGAGGTCCCTTAAAAAACTAAAAAGAGACTTACCATATGATCCAGCAATCCCACTACTGGGCATATACCCAGAGAAAACTCTAATTTGAAAAGACACATGCACCCCAATGTTCATAGCAGCACTATTTCCAAAAGCGAAGACGTGGAAGCAACATAAATATCCATCGACAGAGGAATGGATAAGAATACGTGGTACATACATACAATGGAATATTACTCAGCCATAAAAAAGAATGAAATAATGCCATTTGCAGCAGTGTGGATGGACCTAGAGATTCTTACATACTGAAGTAAGTCAGAGACAAATACTATGTGATATCACTTATATGTGGAATCTAAAATATGATACAAATGAACTTATTTACAAAACAGAAAACAGACTCACAAACAGAAAACAAACTTACAGTTACCAAAGGGGAAAGGGAGTGAAGGAAGGATAAATTAGGAGTTTGGGATTAACAGATACAAACTTCTATATATAAAATAGATAAACAACAAGGTCCTACTGTATAGCACAGGGAACTATATTCAATATCCTGTAATAACCATAATGGAAAAGGAAAAAAAGAAGACATTACATAAAAGCCAAGGAAATCTGAATAAAATATTAACTTTCATTAACAATAATGTATCAATATTGGTTAATTAATTGTAAAAAATATATCACACATATACGATACTAATAATAAGGAAAACTGGGCTTGGGGTATACGAGAGGTCTTTGTACTATCTCTGTAATTTTCCTGTAAATCCAAAACTGCTCTGAAGAATAAAGATTATGTTTTAAAATAAGAAAATGTAAGCCCCTCCCCTTTAAAGACAAGTACTCTATTTCTAACTCAGTTACAAACTCCTTACAAAAAGACACATTTATAATAAAATTTTTTAAAAGTTTAAATACTTTAAAACTACTTTGAAAACTGCTAAAAAAGTTTAAAGACTTTGAAAATATCACTTAGGACCAAATAATTTACCAGTGAAATCCTTCAAGTGTCTAAGTTATAAAGATCAGCTAATTCCCATGTTATACAAATTGCTCTATGAAAAAAGAAAGAAAAGCAAAGAAGGAAAAACATTCTTTTCTGAAGCCCCTGCACCAAAAAAATCAGAAGATCCAGACACCACAAAGTAAACAGATCATAGTAAAATATTTTTAAAAACCAAGTAAACAGGGGCTTCCCTGGTGGCACAGTTGTTCATAATCCGCCTGCCAATACAGAGGACACAGGTTCAACCCGTGGTCCGGGAAGATCCCACATGCCACGGAGCAACTGAGCCCATGCGCCACAACTACTGAGCCTGCGCTCTAGAGCCTGCGAGTCACAACTACTGAGCCCACATGCCACAACTACTGAAGCCCACGTGCCTAGAGCCCGTGCTCCTAAACAAGAGAAGACACCACAATGAGAAGCCTGCGCACCGCAACGAAGAGTAACCCCGAGCGCAGCAAAGAAGACCCAATGCAGCCAAAAATAAATAAATTAAATAAATTAATTAAAAAAAAAACAAGCAAACAAAAACCCCACTGAGTCAAGCAAAAGAAGTATAAGTTCTCTTTTTCAAGTTTCAAAAGGATAGATAGATAGATAGATAGATAGATAGATAGATAGACAGATGTGTATATGTGTGTACAGATAGGTGGGTAGATATCCTCTTGGTTCTGGTTCTGATTTTCCAAGAACCTTGACCAATACAAGGATGAAACCTGGATTTGCTGGAGCCATCTTGCCAGACCATCTGAAAAGAGAGCCCTCAGAGAGGCTTCCAGAGGCTGAATGAAGAGCCAGGCCCTGTGGTGACATCTGAGCCCCTGAACCAAACTGCTTCAAGGCAGAATTACCCCTCATGTTTGCACTTAAATAAGCTAGGAATCCCCTATTTAGTTTAAACCCAATTTGACTTGTGACTAAGATTCCTCAGGGATATCAGATGGGGGAGCAAAGGGGTCTCCCCAGGTCAGCTTCCTGAGAGAGAGGGGACGTTTGCCTCCCGTGGCCCTAGGCTGTTAGCAGGTTTGTGTAGAGAGACATGGGGGTCGGGGGGGTCGGTGGGGGGACGGTTCTCTGCCTCCACAGGAGGGAAAACCTGCCTGATCCCTGTGAGGCCAGGCACCCCCAGCCCAGGAGGGATGGCCAGGATGTCCCGCTGGGGCTCCTCCCTGCAGGTTCTCTGAACCCAGAACAGAACAAGCTGCCAGCAGCGCCGCTGAACACTGCAATCTAAACCCAGGCAGCATTAAAAGGCAGTAGACTTCCACTTTTCTTCCAGGAATATCTGAGCCCAAAACAGACAGAGCAGGATTTACATGAAAGTGGAGTCTGTCCCCTGAAGTCACCTTCACGAGGACATGAAGACTTCCCGTACTCTGTAACCACCTGCCCATGGATGAGCCCAGGCCAACGCTGGACACAAGACTCCCCCCTGCCACCACCAGCAGGTGTTGTCCCAAGTCAATATGCAAAGGCCTCTGGGAGAGGTGGCACTCTTAGCTATCAGACTTTAATAATAGTAATAGAATTTTACAGAGAGCAGATTTTATAGGCGTGGGTGGGGGTGAGGCAGGGAACCTGGAGTGGTGGCTCAGCCACAGGGGATAAGGGACTCAGAACTGGGAGCCCTGAGGGTGCCTGGTATAGACTTTAAGACTGACCACAGGGGCTTCCCTGGTGGCGCCGTGGTTGAGAGTCCGCCTGCCGATGCAGGGGACACGGGTTCGTGCCCCGGTCCGGGAGGATCCCACATGCCGCGGAGCGGCTGGGCCCGTGGGCCATGGCTGCTGGGCCTGCGCGTCCGGAGCCTGGGCTCCGCAGCGGAAGAGGCCACGGCAGTAAGAGGCCTGCGTACCACAAAAAAAAAAAAAAAAAATCATGCCTCCTTTTTTCATCTTTCCAGTAAAGCAAACTGAGGCTAAGCGAACACCACAAAACAATAAACGAAAAAAAAAAAGAAAAAAGAAAAAGACTGACCACAGGATGGAGACTCGGGGGACATTCTCTTTCTCAAAAATAAGATCACTTTGTCCTGCATTTAGCTGATTCTCTAAGGCCCATTTCCATGCGGTCTGTGGCTGCTTCCACCCTGTCCTGGCAGAGCCAAGTCACTGCCACGGAGACTGTGTGGCCTGTAGAGCCTAAGATATTTACTATCTGGCCCTTTCCAGAAAAAGTTTCCTGACCCCTCTAAACCAGTAGTTCACGAACTGGAGTGGGCATTAGAACCCCTGGCAGGCCTACCAACGCATACATTGCTGAGCCCCATCCCCGAGCCTCTGATTCACTCCATCTGGGTGGGACCCAAGAATTTGCATTTCTAACAAGCTCCCAGTGACGTGGTGGCTGCTGTTCCAGGGGCCATGCTTTGAGAATCAGTGCTCTAACCTCTCATAGCCACACTCAACATTTCTTTCAATGCCTTCCCACGGATATGGCTTCAAAGGACCCGGAGTTCACGGTAATTCTGACTGACTTCGGCGTATTCAGCAGTTCCACAGCTGCAGCCCCTGAGCCCTAAGTGTCTGCTGCCTGTGGGGATGTGAGGACAGCTGCCCTGTGAAATGTCTGGGAAAGGGCAGAGGATTAGCTGCTGTAACAAAGTGATCCCCAAATACAGCAACTTAAGTGAAAAAGAGGCTCATTTCTCCCATTCCAGCTCATGCAGGATGACAGGGTGATTCTGAATCATGTGGACATCAGAGACCTGCTTGCTTTCCATCCTGTGGCTCTGCCATCCCCTGGGTTTTGTTTTTTTTTTTTCTTTTTTGTCTGTATGGTCAAAGGTGGATCCTTGCCATCTCCACATTGAGGCACCTGAGAAAGCCACAGCATGTGGCTCGTTGTAAGCTGTAGGTAACTAGAAAGCTGCTCACATCCTTCACATCTGCCGACTTCCGACTGGCCCAGGATGAGAGACTGCGAAATGAGAGGCCAGTTAGGCTGCCCTGTATCCAGGACGACGGAGAAGAAATCAGAGAGGACAGTTAGCAGCCGTCCCAGAGCACGGCAGTATTTTCTGGATACTTAAGAAAACAAAGGCTCTCTCACGCTACGTTTCCAGGCCAGGTAGCTAGAGGCTTGCCCCAGATCAAAAGAGAAGTGCTACATTTTTAAAATCTTGCTTTTGAAAAATTTGATTGAAATACAACATACATATAGAAAAGTGTACGAATCAAAAATGTATAGCTCAGTGAATTTTTTACAAATTGAATACATCCATGTATCCAGCTCATAGACAAGTAACAAAACATGACCAGGGCACCAGAAGCCCCCTTACACTCAGTCCTGTCAAGAGTAACCTCTATCAGCCTAAATCATAGATTAATTTTGCCTATTTTTGAACTTTATATGCCAAGTGTTGGTGGAAATGTGGGGAAACCAGAACCCTCATATACTGTATACCATACTGTATGGTTTCTTCCATGTCTATAATTCTTTCACTCAGCATTTTGTTTGTGAGATTTATCTATGTTTTTTTCATGCAGTAAACATGCAATACATTTCTATCGTGTGTGGGGTTTTTTTTTTTTTGCATTGTTGTGTAATACTCTCTTGATCAATGCTTTGTTTATCCATCCTAGCATTGATGGACACTATTTGTTTCCAGTATTTGACTACTACCAATAGTGCTTCTATGCACATTTCTATACACGTCTCTTGGTGAACATATATTGCATTTCTCTTGGGTGTTTACCCTGGAGTGGCATTGCTGGGCCACAGGTATGGGGCAGGTACAAGCTCAGTCATAGTATTTATTGCCAAACCGTTCTCCAAAGTGGTTGTACCAGTTCACACACCCATTAGATGTGGTTGCTCCATGTCTCACCAACACTTAGAACT
The DNA here is from genome assembly GCF_002837175.3 of Physeter macrocephalus. Lineage (NCBI taxonomy): Eukaryota > Metazoa > Chordata > Mammalia > Artiodactyla > Physeteridae > Physeter > Physeter macrocephalus. The sequence continues at coordinate 46,035,668 of NC_041227.1, read as the reverse complement.
TCAAGCACTGATTCTGATCCAGTTGGACTTTGCTGAGAAGCACATAGACCAATTTTCATTCTCAAAAGTCATAGGATGCCTGGAGAGACACATGTGCAATGTATGATGAGTTTGACACCTCATCCAGTGCTCTCATTCACTGGACTGGGGAGCTCACGTGGAAAGCCCAACATATTTTATAGCCCAGATATAAAATCTGGAGATTTCATATAAAAATCTGGCTATTTTGCTTCGGGGAAAAATGGAGCTCCAGCAATGCAGGGCCCGTGTTCCTTCAAGACCATGACTGGCTGGAGTTGAGTGCAGGTGGTTGCCAGTCCACTGTTTCCACTGTTCCCTACCTGCCGCCACTGACCGGCATCATTCGTTGACCTGAGCTCCCCGACCGAGCGGGGTAGGTAACTGAGTTTCAGCACGTGCAGGGGGCTCCCCAGCTTCCCTCCTAGCCCTGATCAAGGCATCCAACATGACCAACTAAGGCACGCCTTACCCTTCATAGGATAAGAGGAATGTGTCAGAAAATTTTTCTCTGCCCGAAAACATCTCCACTATTACAACTTTTACTTTGTACTAAGAATTGCTCTCTTTTCACAGGCACATCTTAAATCGGATAAAAGCTACTGAGAACGATGAAACAATAAATTGTCCTTTTGCCGGTGAATACTTCCCGTTTCGGATATCTTTTGCTGTGCAACAAACCATCCCCACACTTAGGGGCTTAAGACACCATTTTGCTTGAACACTGTTTTGTGGGTCAGGAACTTGATGGCAGCACAGTGGGAACAGCTGGTCTGTGTTCTGTGCTATCTGGGGCTTCATCTGGAAGGGCTCAAAAAGCTGAGGTCTGGTTAGAACAATTCAACCGGGGTCGTAAAGTCTAGGCTTCCGTCCTTGTTCTTGGCTGGGTTCTCTCCATTCTGCTCTGCGTGGCCTCTCCATGAGGTTATCTTGGGCTTCCTGACAGCGTGGTAGTCTCCGGATAGTTGGACTTCTAACAGGGGGTTAACTTCCCACAGGCAGCAAAAGCAGAAGCTGCCTGACCTTCTTAGAACTTGGGCCTGGAATTGCATCATGTCTGCCCCATTTTATTGGTACAAGCAAGTCACAAGATCATCCCGTGTGAAAAGGGGATTTGAGGGTCTCAGTGGGAAAACTGCAAAGAATGGGTGGCCACCTTTAACCCACCCCGCCCCTTCTTGCCTCTCTTTCTCTGTCCCCGCTCATCCTTCTCTGTGACTCTGCTTTTGGCACATGTGTATGGGATGTTCCAGGCACTACGCTAGTTATAGAAACACAGAGATAAACACAGTCTTTGCCCTCAAGAAGCTTACAATCTAATGGACAAGATAAACCAGCAAACTGACAATTACAGTAGGGTGAAAAATGTAATGAAACATGTGCATGCAGGGTCTTTAGAAGAGAAGCCAATATATTGTTCATTTTGTAACCACCCCACCTAGTTTAGAGCGTGGATCAGGCCCTCTAAAAGCACTAACTGAATTAGTGAATGTCATTAACACCTGAGCATGGATGAATTTCTTTAATCACTTCCTACAAAGAGAAAGAGCTAGATGGATGTTGTGAACAGTTTAATGAAATTAGCTGGCTAGTTGTTAATTTACCTACTGATAAAGATTTCAGGATTTAAAAAAATTCAATTGTTTGGCATAAGATAGTAATTCTTGTGTGCAAAGTCTTTGAAGCACCCCAAGAACCTGAAAATTCTCAGGGGGTACTGTTTGAAAATGGAGTGAACGTTCAGAGATCACGGGGACTCATGGAGGGAAAGCAAGTAGAAGGAGGGACCCACACGGGCAGGGGGTCCCGGAGAGCAAGAGAGATGGTCAAGGGTAATTTCATTTTTCTCATAGTTCTGCATGGAAACGTGCGGCTTAACTGGCACTTGTCACCTTGATGCTTGAGAAAATAAACAAACAGACAAACACTTGTTTGTTTAAGCTACTGCTTATCAGGTTTTTCTATCAGTTGTAATCAAATGTCTAGTGTTTCTAAGATGACAGTAAAACAGAAAGCAGACCCTTTGGGGGCGGAGGACGGAGAAATAACCACTGCAAAGCTGTCTTGGTTCAGGGTCCCTAGAAGCAGAAGCAGAGCTGAAAATGGGGGGTTCTTGTCCATGTGCTTTATTGGGGGTGCTCAGAGAACAAACTTGTAAGGGAGTGAGGGGAGCAGGAGGAGAAGCAAACATGAATGTGGTTTCAGGTGAAGTCAGTCTCAGCCTGATCCTGTGCGGAACGCTGAAGTATAAACTGCAACATTGGGAATCCTTGAGGCAAGGCAACCGGCCTTTTGCACCCCTGGCTGCGACCACCCCAGAGTGTACGTGTATTTGGGGTGGAAGGGTGGTCGGGGTGGGGGCGGATGAAAACTGCGTGGCAGTTCTCATGGTCCAAGGGCAAAGCCCTGGTTAAAGTTGCATCTATGAACCTTTAGCAACAGCACCTGCAGCAGCGGTGGGACAGTGACAGGGATCCCAGGAGACCCGGGCAGGGCACCAAGAGCATCTGCTACAGAAGATGACTAAATCTTTCTATGATTTAGGACAAACTGTAAAACCTAATTTACATTCCCACCTACAAGAATGGCTAAAGCGTACAATCAGACTAAGCAGAATGTTCCCACAAGCTGGTGAAGACAGGGAGCAATTGGAATCGCTTGCGTTGCTGTCTCCACCACTTTGGAAAAATATTTAGTTGTACCTACTAAAGTTCAACATAGGAAGAAAATCTGATCAAGCCATTTCACTCCTGCAAATATACCCAGTAGAAGTGAATGTTGATGTCCATCAAAAGGCATGTAACATGTCAGCAAATAAAAAGGGATGTACTGTTGATGGATATCAAAGTAATTACCTGAGTGAAAGAAGCCGGTCTCCAGTGGTTCCATACTATGTAATTCCATCTACATGACATTCTCAAATGGACACAACTGTAGTGGTGGAGACTAAATCAGTGGCTGTCAGGGTTGAGAGGTGAGGGGTAGCACAGAGTTCTTTGGGGTGATGGGACTGTATTGTGGTTGTATAAATCTACACACATGTTAAGATTCATAAAATGGTACAAACACACAAAAAAGTCATCAAATAAATAAACAGAATTTTTAAAAAAGATATGTATGAGAATGTTCATAGCATTCCTTATTTACGACAGCCTAAACTGGGAGCTTCCCAAGTGTCCACTCAGGAGAATGGGTGTGTAAATTGCAGTATGTTCATACTATGGAAAACTACTCAGCACTGAAAAAGCACTAAGTATTGGTACGTGCAATGGCAAGGATGAAGCTCACAGAGTGGTAAGTGAAAGAGGCAGGACCCCAAAGAGCATACATTGTAAAATTCCATTTCTATAGTGTTCAAAAAACAGGCAAGATTAATCTAAGAGGATACAAGTCATATCCTTTTGGGGCGACATAAAGAAGGCCTCTGGGTTGTTAGAAATGTGCTCCGTTCTGATCTGGGTGGTGGCTTTGCAAATGCATTCATTTGTAAAAGTCCATTAAGCTGCTAACTTAAGATTTTCACTTTTACTTGTGTAATACCCCCATGTTTTAAAATGCTTCAGATTTTAAAATTATTTTAATCTGATTTGTATAATGGTGTACAAGGAGCTAAGGTTCACCGTCAACTGTTGGTTCCTTGGAAGCAGGCTTCTTATCTTGGCTCGACAAACACAGACAGGGCACGGTGCTAGGCTCAGGGACAGGAGAGCAAAGATGAGGTCCCTGCCCTAGATAAATATTTGCTGTTGATAACAAAGGGGGTGATGATGTTTGGAATCCACCAAATTCAGGATTGTGTTTTGTCCTGCTTGGTGAAAATGCAGCTGCATGAGAAGAACAAGTGACTGTTTTCCCCAAGAGGAAAAAGGTTTTTAAAAGGACCTAGAACCCCCTCGTGGCATTGGGAGGGGATTAGACCTTCCATACTGCAGACCACTCCTAAAGGAAAACCTTGCCATTGACTGTAAAGAGCACAGATCAAAATTCATACCGGAGCCATCGTGAAGCAGGAGCTCTGCGTGCCATTTAGCTTCTAACAGACCTCCTGGGGACGTCTCATTCTTTCTTCCTTTCTTTTTTTTTTTTTTGCGGTACGCGGACCTCTCACTGCTGTGGCCTCTCCCGTTGCGGAGCACAGGCTCTGGACGCGCAGGCTCAGCGGCCATGGCTCATGGGCCCAGCCGTTCCGTGGCAAGTGGGATCCCCCCGGACCGGGGCATGAACCCGTGTCCCCCGCATCGGCAGGCAAACTCTCAACCACTGCACCACCAGGGAAGCCCTCTTTCTTTCTTTTGTCCCCACGTTGGTTTGATTTATGCTCTCTTTGCCTTATGCCTTCGTGTTCCTCACAAAAAGTTCCCAAATAAGAATGTAAGCCCATTCCTTGTAAGAAAAATACTAAGCCTTGACTCATTTTTTTGAGGAGGCTGTTTATATACGTTAGGTTTGAATGATGTTCTGATATGATTTTTTAAAATAAATTTATTTTATTTAAGTGTATGGTATTTTTATTTTATTTATTTATTTATTTATAATTTTAAAATTTTATTTCCTTAATTTATTTTATTTTTGGCTGCATTGGGTCTTCGTTGCTGCACACAGGCTTTCTCTAGCTGTGGAGAGCGAGGGCTACTCTTCGTCGCGGTGTGTGGGCTTCTCATTGCGGTGGTTCTCTTTGTTGTGGAGCAGGGCTCTAGGCGCATGGGCTTCAGTTGTTGTGGCACGTGAGCTCAGTAGTTGTGTCTTGCGGGCTCTAGAGCACAGGCTCAGTAGTTGTAGCGCACAGGCTTAGTTGCTCCACAGCATGTGGGATGTTCCCGGACCAGGGGTCGAACCCGTGTCCCTGCATTGGCAGGTGGATTCTTAACCACTGCGCCACCAGGGAAGCCCTGATATGACTTTTATACTTATATTTTTCCAAGTTCCCAAATACTATCAGCCTATCCTTAAAATGCAAAACAACAACAAAATAAAACAACAACAAAAACCCATTCCAAACAGAAAGAAACTGAGACAACTATACATGTCTTTAACGATTTTAAAAGTACAACGAATATGAAATTGGTTACTATTGGAAAAGGATAGGCGTTGCACACGTTTTCCTAATATTAACTCGTTTATTCCACAAAGATCTGTTCATCATCTTTTTCACTTTAGCTCACTTTTACTGACCATGCAGGAAGCCCTGTAATAGATAAAGTGCTGTCAGAGACAAATAATACACAGCTTTCATCTCCAGTAGTTTAAAATACAACAGGAGGGACTTCCCTGGTTGCGCAGTGGTTAAGAATCTGCCTGCCAATGCAGGGGACACGGGTTCGAGCCCTGGTCCAGGAAGATCCCACGTGCCATGCAGCAACTAAGACTGTGCACCACAACTAATGAGCCTGCACTCTAGAGCCCATGCGCCACAACTATTGAGCCCGCATGCCACAACTACTGAGCCCGTGCACCTAGAGCCTGTGCCCTGCAACAAGAGAAGCCACTGCAATGAGAATCCTGCACACAGCAACAAAGAGTGGCCCCCTCTCGCCACAACTAGAGAAAGCCCGCACACAGCAACGAAGATCAAATGCAGCCAAAAAAAAAAAACAAAAACGACAGGAATGAAGAGATCTACTGGTGTGGCAGATTAAATAATAACACAAGAATTAAATGAACTACATATGACTATGTAAGAACTTATTAAAATTCCTACAAAGACATCAAGAACAGGAAAAATGACATCATCAGACATGAGATGATTAAAAGCTATTTCAGTGCATATATTATGCTGCCTTTTTGATAAAAAGGAGGGAAAATATTTGTATTTTCTTGTATACTTAAACTCTGGAAAGATTCATGAAAAATGAAGACAGAGGTTGTCCTAAGGCGGTGGGAAACATGGGCAAATGGGAAGAAGACCATCTTGTACTTGGAAACCTTCAAGTTTAAGGTTCTGGATTAAAACAAATCCAGGATTTGTTTTAATCAGGTATGTTAAGACACAAAGACACAAAAATGACCATGATGAAGGAAGAAACTTATACTTAAAGACCCCTAGAAGCAGGAAGCACAACACACAGGGCCACATCGGGAAGCACCAGGGCTGGTCAGGAGGTAGAGGGAGGGGAGGGAAAATGTGGGAAGGAGGCTTCACTGTGGTTTCCAAGGGGAAGCAGGCTTAAGACTGGCTACTTTGACTTCCTGTTACAAGATAAATAAGTACTAGTGATGTAAGGTACGACATGATAAGCATAACTAACACTGATGTATGTTATATATGAAAGTTTTCAGTTTAGAAATTTTTTTTGGCTACACCATGTGGCATTAGGGATCTTAGCTCCCTGACCAGGGGTTGAACCCATGCCCCCTGCAGTGGAAGTGCAGATTCCTAATCACTGGACCACCAGGGAAGGCCCATGAAAGTTGTTAAGAGAGTAAACCCTGAGTTCTCATCATGTGCAAAAAAATTTTTTCTATTTCTTTAATTTTGTGTTTACATGAGATGATGGATGTTCACGAAACTCATCGTGATAATCACTTCATGATGTATGTAAGTCAGATCATCATGCTTACACCTTAAACGTTTCTAGTGCTGTATGTCAATTATATCTCAATTAAACTAGAAGGAAAATAATGAAAAAAAAAAGATCGGCTAGTTTGGTAACCTCAGTGGGCTCTGGGGCATAGGGGCTGTTCCTAGTTTCCTCATCCCTGGCCTGAGTGTGAGAGCGTGATATAGGGGTGGTTGGGGCATGGATTGGTGGTTTGCACATGAAAGGCACACTTCCTTGCAGGCAAGTCCTTTACTATCTCCAGGAACTGGCCAACCCTGGGAGTGGAAGTACAGTATCTCTAGGTTCAGCAAGGCCCCAAGAGGTCAAAGCAGCAGGAAATATGGAAAATAAAAGACATGATCCCTATAATGCTGCATGTAAAAAGATTAATATTAACATAAAGGTGTATTTTCTCCCTCTCAGGATATCTGCCTGACTTGCAGCTCCACCTTCATCCAAGATGGGCCCCAGTGGTCAGTTCTTCAATTTTACATCATGGTCCCTGGCCATGGCTGATTGGTCCAAAGTAGGCCCAAGATGGACAAATGAGATTCTCTCTTCTAAAAACCTGATACTTGAAACATAGAGACACAGGCAAAAAAATTTCTGGAGCTGAGTTTCCTCAAGGTCAATAACAATGATTCTCCATACCTGACTGTCCAGTATTGTAGCTGCTAGCCACAAGTGGCTACTGAAGACTTGAACTGTGGCTGGTCTGAATTGGGATGTACTGTAAGTGTAAATTAGATGCCAGATTTTGAAGACTTAGTACAAAAACAAAATGTAAACTATCTCATTAATAAATTTTTATATTGATTACATGTTGAAAGGATATTTTGGCTATATTGGGTCAAATAAAATATATAAAAACTGGACTTCCCTGGTGGCGCAGTGGTTAAGAATCCGCCTGCCGACGCAGGGGACACGGGTTTGAGCCTTGGTCCGGGAAGATCCCACATGCCATGGAGCAACTAAGCCCGTGTGCCACAACTGCTGAGCCTGCGCTCTAGAGCCCAAGAGCCACAACTACTGAAGTCTGTGCATCCTAGAGCCCATGCTCTGCAACAAGAGAAGTCACCACAATGAGAAGCTCGTGCACTGCAACAAAGAGTAGTCCCCGCTCGCTGCAATTAGAGAAAGCCCTTGCAGCAACGAGACTCAACGCAGCCAAAAAAAAAAAAAATTAATTTCACCTGTTTATTTTACTTTATTTTTTTCATAAATTTATTTATTTATTTATTTTTAAATTTTTGGCTGTGTTGGGTCTTCGTTGCCGCATGCAGGCTTTCTCTAGTTGCGGCGCACGGGTTTCTCATTGCGGTGGCTTCTCTTGTTGCAGAGCATGGGCTCTAGGCACCCAGGCTCAGTAGTTGTGGCTCGCGGGCTCTAGAGCACAGGCTCAGTAGTTGTGGTACGTGGGCTTAGTTGCTCCGCAGCATGTGGTATCTTCCCAGACAAGGGCTCAAACCCGTGTCCCCTGCATTGGCAGGCGGATTCTTAACCACTGTGCCACCAAGGAAGTCCCACCTGTTTATTTTTTTCTTTACTTTCTGTTCTTTTTCTTTTTTTTTTTTGATATGGTTCCGGAAACTGTAAGATGACACCTGTGGCCCATGTCCTACCCCTTGGACAGCACTACTAGACAAAAGAGAGCTCTGTGAACACTCAGCAAAGATTTCCTACCTTCTTTTCTCCCCAGGTCTTGGTCATTTAACTCTTCCTTCAGTTATTTGAAAACCTCATAATACTTCATATACACGTGTATAAACTAGCTGATGTTCATATCTATTTCTTGCCACAAAATTAAATCATAGGGTGTTGCAAGGGTTCAGAAAAGGATTAAATCACCTTGAGCTCTACTTAATTAGAGAGCGGAAGCCATAAATTTAACATGTGGGCTGGACACATGTGTTTATCTCCACTCATCCCAGAGGTCACTAAAATAACCACTTACAGATTTAAAAACCACGTGAAGCCTCTTAGGGCACAGAGAACAGGAGAAGCGACAGCCTGTAGAAAAGAGATGTCAGCATGGTTTTTAAAGGTGGAAAGTAGACGAATAAGCAGGAATGAACTTAGTAGATCAGGGAACGTTGAAAGCAAATGCTGCAACGGGGCAGGGCTGTGGGGGAAAGCAAGGGGATTAAAAAAAAGGAAGCTGATTTTTGCATCAGAACGCTGGAAAAGCTCACGAATTGAAGAGTAAGAGGCTGCTGAAGACAAGGGTGTATAAGTTATCTACTGCTGAGTAACAAATTATTCCAAAAGATTAGTGGCTTAAAACAAGTATAATCATTTATTTATGATTTGTCATGGTTCCTGTGGACAGGAGTTTCAACCGTGAGAACAGCTCTTCTCTGCTCCAGCCAAAAGCCTCAAAGGTGGCGGCTGGAGTCGCCTGAGGATCGTTCACTCACATGTCTGGCGGTTAACGGGGGCTGCTGGTTGGGACCTCAGCTGTGGCTGCTGGGGAAAACATCCACTTGTGGCCTCTCCACGTAGCCTGGGCCTCCTCATGGCTCTGGTACCATAGATGCTGGAGTTACTCTTCAGGCCCTTGCCTAAGCCACCCACTCCTCTGTACATCAAATCCCACCCTCTCCTGCTCATTCAAGGGACTCACTCCAGCAATTCTCCTCTTTCTTCCCCATACCATCCACACGTCCCTGTCTCCTGGGTCACTCTCATCTGGTCACAGGGATGCTATTGTTGCTCACTCCTTAAAAAACAAAACAAAACAAGCTTCTGTCAATTTCATTTTCCCTACATCTACCACCCTAAGTCTTTACTTTGCAGCCAAACTCCTCTACAGGATTGTCTGTATGACAGTCTCCAATTTTTTTCCCCATTCCCTCTGACATCCATTCCAATTTGGCTTTCCCACCCACAGAGAAAACACCAAAGCAGTTCTTTTCATGATCACTGATAACCTCCACATGGAGAACTTGTCTTAGCCCTCTTCTTTCTGGACCCACGAGCATTTGATACAGTTGATCATTCTCTTCTCCTTCGCTGGCTCTTGGGACATCCAACCTCTTGGTTTCCTTTCTTCCTCATGGGCAATTTTTCTCAGTCACCTTTACTGCTCCTTCATTTTCTCTCTCTTTTTTTTTCTTTTTGGCTGTGTCGGGTCTTCATTGCCGCACAGGCTTTCTCTAGTCGCGGCGAGAGGGGGCTACTCTTCGTTGTGGTGCGTGGCCTCTAGGCTCATGGGCTTCAGTAGTTGCAGCACGTGGGCTCAGTAGTTGTTGCACATGGGTTTAGTTGCTTCGCGGCATGTGGGATCTTCCCAGACCAGGGATCGAACCTGTGTCTCCTGCATTGGAAGGCAGATTCTTAACCACTGCGCCACTAGGGAAGTCCTTCTTCATTTTCTCTTGAACCATTTCATGCTGGAGTGTCCTAGGACTCTGTCCTTGGTCTCCCTCTCTGTTCACACTTATTTCCTTGGTGATGGCATCTAATCACAAGACCTCAAATTCTATGTACATAAAAACTCCCGAATTTATATATCCAAGCAGACCTCAATCTCAAATTCTAGACCTGTGTATCCAAATGCTTACTCAAGATCTCCACTTAGATGTCTAGTACACACCCCACACTTACCACTGGTCCAAGGTCCTGTATCCACAGCCTCTCCCATCTCAGTGAATAGTGACCTTATCCTTCCAATCGCTCATGCCAAAAATCTTGGAGTCATTCTTGACGGTCTCCTTCTCTTATACCCCACACCCAACCTGTCAACAAATCATGTTGGTTCCATCTTTAAAATACACCTAGAATTCCCAGCTCTCATTGTTTCCTTGCTGCTACCCAGGAGCAAGGCACCATCATTTCTTGACTGGATTACTTAAATAGCCTTATGACTGGTCTTTTGCTTCTACCCTTGCTTCCTACAGTCTATTCTCTACCCAGTTACCAGAGTTATGCTTTTAAATGGGAAATCAGATGATGCCAGCTTTCTTCTGAAAACCCAGCAACTACCCCTATTCCGTTCAATAAAAACCACAAAACTAGGAAAAGAAGGAAAATTCCTCAACACAATAATGGCCATATATGACAAACCCATAGCTAACATCATACTCCATGGTGAAAGACTGAAAGCTTTTCCCTGAGATCCAGAACAAGATAAGGATGCCCACTTTTGCCACTTGTACTGAATCTAGTACTGAAGTCCTAGCCAGAGCAATTAGGCAAGAAAACGAAAAGACATCTAAATTGGAAAGAAAGAAGTTGAATGATCTCTATTCACAGATAACGTGATTTTACATGTAGAAATCTCTAAGGATTCCACACACTATAAAACAGAATTAATAAATACAGCAAAGTTGCAGGATACAAAAACAAAGTACAAAGATCAGTTGTATTGTTATGCATGAATAATGAACAATCCAAGAAAAGAATTGGGAAAACAATTACACTTACAATAGCATCAAAAATAATAAAATACTTAGGAACAAATTTATCGAAGGAAGAGAAGACTTGTACATGGAAACTCAAAGCATTGCCAAAAAAACTAAAGACAAATAAATGGAAAAACATTTCCTGTTCATGAATTAGAAGACAATACTGTTGATGTCAATATTACTCAAGTGATCCACAGATTCTATATAATTGCTATCAAAACCAAATGGCATTATTTACAGAAATAATGAAAAAACAATCCTAACATTCATAAGCAATCTCAAGGGACCCCGAATAGATAAGATAAAACAGTCTTGAAAAAGAAGAACAAAGTGGTAGGATACCTACTGACTTAAAAACTTATTGTAAACCTACAGTAATCAAAACAGTATGGTTCTGTCTGACACAAGGACAGGCATATAGATCAATAGAATAAGATACAGAGCTCAGAAGTAACCCCTCACATACATGATCAATGATTTTCAGCAAGGGTGTCAGGTTCAAAAAAAAAAAATGATGGTGGGAAATTTGTGGGAAAGGACAGTCTTTTGAGAAAATGATGCTTAGAAAATTGGATATAATGAATACAAAAGAAGGAAGTTGTAGTATTACCCTATACCAGGAGTCCCCAACCCCCAGGCCACGGACTGGTATCAGCGTGTTAGGAACCGGCCGCACAGCAGGACGTGAGTGGCAGGCGAGCCAGGGAAGCTTCATCTGTATTTACAGCCGCTCCCATGACTCACATTACCACCTGAGCTCCACCTCCTGTCAGATCAGTGGCGGCATTAGATTCTCATAGGAGCATGAAACCTACTGTGAACTGCGCACGCAAGGGATATAAGTTGCGTGCTCCTTATGAGAATCTAATGCCTGATGATCTGAGGTGGAGCTGAGGTGGTGATGCTAGTGCTGGGGAGCAGCTGCAAATACAGATTATCATTAGCAGAGAGGCTTGACTGCACAGAGACCATAATAAATCAATGGCTTGCAGACTCATATCAAAACCCTATCAGTGGGCTTCCCTGGTGGCGCAGTGGTTGAGAGTCCGCCTGCCGATGCAGGGGACGCGGGTTCGTGCCCCGGTCCGGGAAGATCCCACATCAGTGAGTGGCAAGTGAAAACAAGCTCAAGGCTCCCACTGATTCTGCATTATGGTGAGTTGTATAATTATTTCATTATATATTACAATGTAATAATAATAGAAATAAAATGCACAATAAATGTAATGCGCTTGCATCATCCCCAAACCATCCCCATCCCCCACCCCGGTCCGTGGAAAGATTGTCTTCCATGAAACTGGTCCCTGGTGCCGAAAAGGTTGGGGATGGCTGCCCTATACCATAGACAAAAATTAAGTAAAAATGGATTAAAGACATAAGCGTAAGAAGTAAAACTATACTAATTTCTAGAAAAAAACATAGGGGAAAACCTTCATGACATTGGATTTGGTGATGATCTCTTGGATATGACATCAAAAGCACAGACAAAAAAAGAAAAAATAGATAAACTGGACGTCATCAAAATTTAAAACTTTCACACGCCATTAAATGATGTCCAACACCACTAGTCATTATGGAAACTTAAATTGAAACCACAACGACATACCACTTCAGACCAATTAGTTTGGCTATTATGGAAAATAAGCATTGCAGAGGATGTGCAGAAGTTAGAATCCTCATTCAGACCCCGTGCATTGCTGGTGGGTATGTGAGATGGTGCAGCCACTGTGGAAAACAATGTGGTGGTTCCTCAAAAAGCTACATATAGAATTATCTATAGAATCCAGCAATACCACTTCTAGGTATACACCCAAGAGAAGTGAAAGCAGGGAGTCAAACAGGTGCTCGTGCATCAGTGTTCTCAGCAGCATTATTTACGATAGACAACAGGTGGAACAACCCAAATGTCCATTGACAGATAAATGTATAAACAAAGTGTGATATCTACATACAATAGAATATTATTTAATCTTAAAAAGGCAGGAAATTCTGATACATGCTACAATATGGATGAAGCTTGAAAACATTGTGCTATGGGAAAAAAAGTCAAACGCAAAAGGTCAAATATATGTGATTCTGTTTACATGAGGATCCTAGAATAGTGAAATTCATAGAGACAGAAAGTGTAATAGAAATTACCAGGGGCTTTGGGGGAAGGGGATGGGGAATTATTATTTAATGGGTATAAAGTTTCTGTTTGAGATGATGACAAATTTCTAGAAATAGATAGTGGTGATGGTTGGAAAACATTGTGAATGTATTTAATGTCACTGAATTTTATACTTAAAATGGTTAAAATTGTAAATTTATGTTGTGTATATTTTGCTACAATAACAAGATGAAATATGAGCTAATATGGTTGAGAAAAAAAGTGGAATTTCAAGAGTATACCAGAAATCGATGACAAATGAAATCTGCCAGAGTAGTACAACTCTCAGAGTAGAATAGACACTGCTGATAATAAAGGGAGAGATCTAGAGAATAGAGTTGAGAAAAGTATGCAAAATGTAATTGAAATGTCCAAAGTCTAAAAGGACTAGAATGCAATGTCCAGAGTCTAAAAGAACTAGAAAGCAATGTTCAGAGTCTAAAAGGACTAGATGTGAAAGGCAGGCAGAGAAAATCCAATATATGCATAATTGGGGTGTCCCTGAAGAAGAAAACCAAAGTAATAGAACAATATATTTTTAAGATACAATTTAGGAAATGTTCCAGAAATAAAAGAACTATGAATGTACAAAATGAAGGGCACATCATGTCCAAGAAAAAATTGACTCAAAAACATATTCTAGTAACATTGTTTGGGCTTAAAAGATGAAGAAAGTATACTTTAAACAAGCATGCAAAATAATTTAATAACTGAAAGGGAAAACTAGGCAGCCCTCAGGTCCCCACAGCTGTTTGATTTTAGAAGATTGATAAGTAAAGTCTATATAGCCCTTGTGGAAAGACAACATGACCCAAGAAACAGTGCTTTAGGTACAAAGCCAACACAAAAACATTTTTGAATGCACAAGAATTCAGAAAATGTAGTTTTTATAACCCTTTCTTAAAGATGCTAATAAGGGATAAATGGAGAAACAACACTGAAAGTACTGGAAATGACCATTGAATCATTTAAATGTGAGACTAAGATGAAAACAAATGTGGGAATTGTGGTGACAGAGCAGAATGTGAATATTATAGACTCTGGCAGTGAAGAAATGATAACAAAAGTTGAGAAAGAATGAAGGTGGGAGTTAGAGTAATTACACATTTCCTCAGTGTTTAGAGCTGGCAGTCAGAAAATATTTAAAATTGATAAGTCAAGCACAGAGGTCTAAATGTATTTAAAGCTATAAAGGTAAAGGTTAAAAACAATATTATCTACCACAATTAGGCAGTGGGAAGAATGTTTTTATGCTGATTCTGGGATATTTATAGAAGGGAGTAAAAAAAAAAACTCTCAGGAAAGAATGAAGGCTGTGACAAGAGCATCAGACTGTATTGCGGATACGTGAAACAACCTCACTGACGGAGGTGGGGAAAAGTACTGACTTAGTAACTTTGGAAATCCACAAAATCCGTAAGACCAAAACAAAGGAACTGCAAAAAAAGCACAGTACGCTAGCTTATAAACTGGTTTCTCGTGAGGGTGAGGGTTAACCATCCTGACACTGCTCTACACATACGTGGAAATTGAATAATTAAGTAAATGGGTGGTGGAGGGTGTGACAATTTAGAGATAAACAAGGGAGGAGACTAGAATGATCCGTGCAGTACAGGATTAGAGTTGGAGACATCAGTAAAAACTCACATTTAACTTAGTATGTGTACATGCATAGGTTAGTATACACACATGTATTTGTTCTGTCAGCTGAGAGGGCCTAAAAGAAACAACACCCCAGGGGCAACAAACACACACAGGCCCCAGGTCTTGGTTTCTAATACCCTTCTTCAATAAAAGGCAGGGCTCCTTGGAGAAATGGCCAACTCTAAGACTGAGACAGGAAATACATGAGATGAACCTGGAGCATCTTGTAGTGCTAGAAAGTAAGGAAGTACATAACAAATTAAAATCCACCTTGATGGGGCATGTCAAAGGGTACAGGAGCCAACTGAGAGAGCTCCCAGTGGCCAAAGCTGGACCAGTTTAAGCCATAAAATAAGGAATACTGCATTATAGCCCAAAGTATAATATAAGCATCCATCAGTCCATATTGATAAAATGATTGAATAAATTACCAAACGGGGGAGAAGAGAGAAATCTCCAGTGCAGAATTCCAAATAAATTACGTAGATCCTTTGTTGAATTCACATTGACCAATTCCAGCACCAGAGGAAAGACTGTGTTGAATTACTGAGAGAAAGTCTATTTTCTCCAACATGCCACCTTCCCAAGGGACTTTCAAGGGCAGCTTTGTCTGTGATTTTTGCTGTCCGTGGATGGCTGGTTTGAGAAGCTAAGCTTAAAGAGGATGGGGCCCTACTGTATTAACTGCCTCCAAGAGCCCACTACAGGGCGGTATGTGAGACAGGGCCCCGTGTTTGCTTTTTAAACAGTCCTAACGGTGCTTTATGGGGTCCCCTGAGGTGTGATATTTCCGAAACCATTTGGTGCTGGGATTGGAACATTTACACAAAAGATGGTCACTGAAGGGACTTCCCTGGTGGTGCAGTGGTTAAGAATCTGCCTGCCAATGCAGGGGACACGGGTTTGAGCCCTGGTCCGGGAAGATCCCACATGCCACAGAGCAACTAAGCCCATGCACCACAACTACTGAGCCTGTGCTCTAGAGCCTGTGAGCTACAACTCCTGAGCCCATGTGCCGCAACTACTGAAGCCTGCGCGCCTAAAGTCCATGCTCTGCAACAAGAGGAGCCACTGCAATGAGAAGCCTGCGCACCGCAACAAAGAGTAGCCCCCGCTCGCCACAACTAGAGAAAACCCGTGCACAGCAACGAAGACCCAACGCAGCCAAAAATAAATAAATAAATAAATTTATTTTCTAATAAAAGGTGGTCACAGGTGCCAATTCAGCCGATGAGCTCCACCCTCTTCCTAAACTAACCTTCGCCTCTCTGCCTCATTTCTTCCTCAGCCCTGCCCACAAAACCTTCTCATTCATTGCCTCTTGCCTCCACCCTCACCTGCACATTCGTGCCCACCATCTATTCCACTTTAAACCCAAGCCTCCCTATTAATACCTCCCACTAGAGTAGGTGAGTAATATTCCCAAAGACAGAAGTGACTTGGAAACCCAGCTCTCCCCGAGTAGCTGCAGGGACCTGGCCCTGATTCACGCCCACACAACAGAAGCCAAATTACACACTCAGTTGTGAAAGCATTTTTTCAAATCCCGCCCTTGTGTGAGTGCAGGTGGAACAAGCACTGGGTGATCACATTGTTCAAACACAGCGAGATGACTGTACCCCTGCCACTTAGTCTCCATTGCGTGGTTCTTCTCCAAGCCTCTGGTCTCCAACTGTCCTTCTTTTTGATGTTTCCTCTTACTTTGCAGAGACTGCAGGGGAGTGCAGAGGGTAGTATGCTATTCTAAAGAGTTTGGGGCTTTATCCTATAGGAATGGGGAGCCACTGAGAGGTTTTTAAGAAGGTCGGAATCATATTTTTGTCTTAGAAAATAAGTTCAATCTTATGGCATTGGTTAGGTCTCCCAGTGGTTTTACTTAGCAAGAAGTATCACGCAAGCAATCAATTTTAAAGGGACTTCAAGGTTTGAAAACAACTAAGCAAGGGTGCGGGAGCCTACAGCTCCCGGGCTTCCAGAGCACCTGAGCTCCTGAGGTTTGCATGTCACCACCAGCCTCTTCTCCAGCTCTAATCAGAGCTGACTTTAAAGGGACAGGAGCTGTGAATGGAGCACCGCTGTCCCCTCCAGGAGAGCAGTGGTCACTCTGGGCACATCTGGGTCATTCCAAAGCTGAAAAGGGCAGGAGCTGACGTGATCACTGGACAACCAGGATACTAGAATAAGGGCAGATACACAAGGTTCTGAAGTTCTGTCTACAAAGCAAATTGTGTTAAATTAGCCATGCTTCCTAATCTTTGTCCCATCCTGGTAAACATTTAAAAAAAGGATATTTGTGCATCTCACTGGAATCAACTTGAGGGAGCTTAGATAATTCTAAATGGAGCTCTGTGGATAATAATTACTTACATTTTCTTTACATGATATAAAAAATAAAAACAAAAATCTATGATACTATAAATTATAGGAAAAAGAATAAAAACAAAGTATTGGGTAGATTTAAATTGATAACAATTCTGTGATTTTTTTTAAAAAATGAAAAACTAGAGCATGCTTCCCTGCATCTAACATTTTTATATCAAGTTTTATGTTTAAAATGTCTGCACACAACTCCTGATTCAGACATTTTATTTATTTATTTATTTTTTTTTTAAATTTTTTTTTTTTTTGCGTTACGCGGGCCTCTCACTGTTGTGGCCTCTCCTGTTGCGGAGCACAGGCTCCGGACGCGCAGGCTCAGCGGCCATGGCTCACGGGCCCATTCGCTCCGCGGCACGTGGGATCCACCCAGACCGGGGCACGAACCCACGTCCCGTGCATCAGCAGGCAGACTCCCAACC